>NW_019213068.1:1959-154640 GCF_002532875.2 Varroa jacobsoni | reverse complement strand
AGTAAAGCATTCAATATTAATATAAATAGTCAATAAAGTACTGAGATAATATGTACCAACTCGTGTTCTCTAGTTGCTATTTCTGTTTCTGCAACAGACAGAACAATCTGTTCCTGATAAGTACGATGATATTATTAGGAAATGGATTCGAATAAATGCATCTGCAGCGATTACGACCAATAGTAATGGTTTAAGTACCTTTTTTTCAGTTTTCCTTGCATTTAGATAAATTTTTTCAGTTTATTGCAGTTTCATGTTTAATATTCGAGAAATTATTAAGGACGTAAGAAAACTAGGACAAAGCAAATGAAACGGAAAGTACCTAGTACTTCTATCATTTATCTCGGGGCAGATAATTGGATTTTCGAGAGCGAACGATAAGAGTTCCAGCAGTAATGCAGTATTTCGCATGGCTGCTTATGCTATGATCAAAATAACGCTATCTCGGATGTTCACGCACACTCACATGGACATGAATTATATAAAAAAAAGATTTTAACATAGCTATATATTTCAAAAGGGTATCACAAAAAGATCAGCTCGTTGTTCTATACTGTCATCAAGGACAACCGAAGGTAATCGACTGTAATTAGGGCTGCATCTACTTGTCTATGGAAGAATATTTTATAAAAATTACCTCCTCAGCTACTTTCTGAGTAAAAGTATCCCTTCATGCTTAATTCACTGAAATTAATTGTACGAGGGTGCACACAGGTGGTCTCCATTGAAACGTTTCTCGAGTCGCGACATGCATACCCCCAGTCCCCTGGCATCAATACGTAACCACCTCGTACATTCTAGGCTTTGTTTTCAGCGTTCAGTTCAATCGAATTCAATCTCGTCTATAACAGTGACACTTTATTCATCATGGCAAGGCAGTAAATTGACAGATAGTGTGCTAGCATGCCTACATAGGATCGGTATAATAATGAAGGGTTATTTCTGCTTTGATACGGAACAGACCGAAAGTTTCCCTTTAAACCAATTCACATTAACCGCTCCTCGCCGAACCACTGCAGTACGCAACGGGTTTCAGTATGTGGCAACTCTCAGGAATGCAGCTGCTCTTTCTAATGCACGTGCACGTATTACCCATGTTCAAGAGGTACTAATATTTTGCTTTCTCCGTTTAATTTTTCCGCATATCAGTAGTCATACATGAATCTGTCGGGAATTATATATGCATCACCTGTACTTGGCACAGTCATGTGCAAAAGAAAGCTCAGTCCTGGTGTAGCTCAGCGCCTTGGCCAACATCTCATCGCCATCGCAATCACTACTAGGCATTATTAAGGCCGTGTCGTTGGATGAAAGTTGTCGGGAATAGAACCCCGAAATTATTGAAACCGCCAGGTTCCCTACCTACAGACCCCGACTAACCACGATACCGTTGTAGGAACTCGTTTGTCGCCAAGTTACAAGCCATTGCCCAAGTGAACTACGTCACTTTTGGCTTGCCTTAGCGCTTTAGTCAGTGCAGGCCTCAGCTACTTTGGGTCATCCTTTCTGGTTTCGCTACCTTGTTCGAACCTGGCCTCCATCGCCGTAAAAAGCTAGCAGCCGTGAAATATGGCCCCCTTCGTTACGCGGCTGAGATCTACGAATTCGGAGCTCGGTACCGACGACCACGACTACGACGAGAAGCGTGTCGACCTGCAGGAGCTCGCAAATGGGGTTATGGGGTCGACGTGAGTCATGCCGACCATCCAGCGCATACAGAAGGAAAGCCCAATCTTCCCGTCCCCTACGACAACTAAGCCTAAATCAGTTCAGTAGCTAGAACCTTGGCACCAGCAGCGCATATGTAGTACTACACTGATCAGTGGCCGCTAGTAGCTAGAGCAGGAAGGTCAGTAGTGGCCGATGCTTCCAAAGCCCCACAACACGCCTTCAGCTGTTTTACCAGCACCGCGAGTTGATGGTCGGTCCGCCGGTTGGACGGCCCTTTACTTACTGGTTTACTCCGAAGGCTTCTACAATAACACTAAGACTTACGAAGCGCCATTTCAAGACAGACAGGAACCGGAAGATAAAGGGGGATGAAAGGGAATGGCGGTGTGGGAAGTCGAAGCTGAGTTAGCCAGCCAGGCCGAGTTGTCGACTTGTCGGGCTGTAAGTAGCTCGAAGAAACGACGACCAAGAAACGAACAAGGAAGAAGAAAAGTCTCAGCTTCGTGAGTAGCGACTACCGGTGATGGCAGCGATGGTAGCTGCAATGAAAGTGGTCGCAGTGCCCAGCCGGCAACGGAAAGCGTGCTATTGCTGGTCGGCTTGCAGCCCGGGTGGCTGATGCTGGCCTAAAAACTTTCGCTCTTGCACGAAAAAGGCCAAGAATGGCCTGCTTGCAGATGGGATGATGAGTCTAGTTTAGAAGAGTGTCGGCTGCCAAAAAGAAGGGTGATAAAAGGACTCGAAAAATATACGTTGATTTTCAGTATATAACCGAAGGACGTCGTATCTGCTGGTAAAACCGGAGATCCGACGAGCAGATGTCATGGCCACAAATTTTATTTGCTACGCCAGAGACAAGTGACAACAGTAATATGACGGTAGGCTTTTTCGGCGGAAAAATAAGCTACAAGAATAGGAAATACTATCAATTAAAGTATCTGAACCAAAAATAGAGCCAATCGATTAAATGTATTGTAGACGCGGAGCGAACCATAAAAAATATGCTAACATTAGCTTGTTCTGTTTCTATTACGAGGACTTTTGGTCAGCGACGTTCAATTCAAATAGGCAGGATTTTGTAGTAAATTTTCAAATATAAGCCGCGGCAATTTATCTACAATCGTATATGATCCTTCTAAATACAGTGATATTACTGTTTTTGAGATAGTTTTATCTAATGGCGCGAGTGATGTTGATGTTTATTTGAATATGTTATCAGTATCTTACAATAGTCCAATGGGCCTTGCATCTCTCAAATACATCGGGTATTGAGAAAATGGCGAAATTCGACAATGAGGAAATACAATTAGCTGTTGGATATACTGGCTAAGATTATGCTGTCACCACGTACAGAAATGACTAAGTAATGAACGGGTGCCTATTAGTCCATGGCGTTTCTTGTCGTAGCCCCGCAGTGTTAAGAAATCCATCCAAAACATTAAGTCCTTTGTTGTTTACAGACGATTGCTTGCGCGATAGACAGTGAAATTTACTGTAATATATAATCATTTTTCTAATAACGTGTCATTTGCTGCCTAATAAACACCTTTCGAAGCTCACTTCAAGCAATGGTTGAATAGATTCAGATACCAGTATTCTGTTGCGAGCGTTCGAAAGTTCAGTGAGATACATTTGTTAAAGTTGTCGATTATTTAGAACGTAGCTTTAAGTCAATCGAATCAGATTGCCTATAGCGATTAGGTAATTGAAAAGTAGACCCTGATATATTTGTGTGTCTTCGGACCGTCGACCACTAAAGGCGTCAAATACTCTGTGCTCAATTAATAATTAATTAGCCTTCTATAAAACTGACGTTTATATTGTTAGAGGCAGCGTATGTTGATTTTTTATCGTCGGGAAAGGTGTCTACAACCCATGAAACGTTTAAACAGTGAGTTTGATCGATCTATTTGATGATTTGAATGATTTCATCATAAGCATCTGTCTGAGCAGGGGAGCTTACAGTTCTGAAAACAATTGGCAAAGCGTCAGATTGCGCTACTTCTCTTCTTGCATAACTTCTGTGACTGCAGCGAACGTATCTGCTCCATTTAGCAGACTTATTACTGGCATAAAGTATTTTTTCTAAAAGACTAATTAGTTTGTCCACTAAACGAAAAGTGTCCTGTTTAGAAATTTTTGTCATGATGACGTATCGAGCTAGCCATAACGTCAGCGTCTGGACTCTCTGGCCTCTAGCCACCTTCTCAATAACGCTATCTCTACTAGGTCGACCGTACGTTTCATGATCGACTTCCGCTTTCGGTATTTTTATACGGAGATATTGTTCCGAGAGGTCACAGCGAATTCGTCGAGAAAATCGTTTTGTATTCTTCTTATTGTTGATCGTACTTTCGGCGTTTCGTCGACCCTAATGTGGTGATAATATAAATGTCGATCATGTATAGAAAAGCAAAAACATGCGAAAATTACTACGTTGCAGTGGTCCTAAATCTTTGTTGCGCTTGTCCGCCTCCAGTTATTCGGAAAGACGCGTTTAGAAATAGGTAATTATCGTATTCCGAAGTTTTCTTAAGACCTTCTTACATTAAAGTCTATGGACGACAATATCGTGTAGTTAGTAGAAGAATAACGTAGGGATCGTGCTGAGTATCGTATAGGGTTTAGCAAAATGTTTGACATGACATCGATAGAGCTAAGAAATAGGAAATACACCGAAATAATGCAAGAAAAAGTTGTATAAAAGTATAGCCTAGAATCTACTGTAGTATATCAGTTTTTTTGCGCCTAAATTTATTCATGAGGTCACAGAGTGAACGCATTTCAAGATAGCAGTTTCCCACTTATCCCCTTTACTGTAAAACTAGGACGCAGGAAAAAATCGAACAGGTGTACTAATTTTGAGGGGGCATTACTTTGCTAATGGATGGAAGCTAGATGGGTGTTCAATGGCTTTCTGTTTGACATTTATCAAGCTATTCTGCTGTCGCTTACATTGTTGTTTGTCTTTTTATTTTTTATTACAGTTACTTATATATTGTTTTTAACGTTTGCCTACTCTGCGTTTTCTTATTGTTCCTATAGGGCCAGTTTTATATACACTAGTTAATTAATAAGCCTTTCTGTATTTTGGTATAGTTACTGTAACGTTATTCCCATTCGGTTATGGACTTTAATACTAAGGCATTAAAATTATTTTTATCTTATTATATGGATATTTTTGTTGTTCTAATATTATACTTTTATCACCTACAATTCCAGGTCACTGCTCATATTTTCTTACATCTTTGCAGTGCGATGTTCTACAATGGAACAATGATTTATTTTATAGTCATATATGTTTTTTTTTTTATTTATTAAAGCTGTAACTAATAAGTCTAAAAAATACTGAAAAGTCTACACCTTTTTCTTCTATATAACTCTGTGGGAATTTCATCCATGTTTACATCTCTTCAAACCTAGTTATACCCAATAATGATAGCTCTGGCTTTATCAGCGAACCCAATCTTTTTATTAGAGCCGACCCTGACAGAAGCGAACGAAATGGTTTAGGAAATACTCCACATTCCGGTTAATTATTCGAATAGGTAGTAAGCAGTAAGCAGGCATTGCTGACCCATTGACAATCAACCTATTCTAATATGTTTGCAATAGTCTTATTAGAAATATTCAACTCGTGCTAAAAATTGCTTGTCATTAAAAAGATTAACCGTTTTTACTGGATGAAAAACACAATATACTTCTTCCTGTCTGTCAACCGATCTATTCCTTGACGCAAGAAATTTTCAGGCTTAGCTTTAAAGAACTTATCCAGCCACGTTTTGCGATATCCTTCATTGTACTAAACTGTACGGTTTTTAATTTCTTTTATTTTTTCATTGGAAAAGCGAAATGGTGAAAGGCTGCAACAATACCTCACATTCGAAGTCCAGAAAAGCAGCTTCGACGGTATTTGTCGTGTGTGGCCTCGTGCTGTCATAGAGCAGAATTACCTAACTTTGTTCGTCGAGACTTTTTTTCTTAAATAGCTTAGTTGAACTGATGCAGCTAAAGGAACGTGCCGATTAAGTGTCTGGTTCGTAGGAAGTAATTCCCAACGTATCAGTCCCGTCAAAGACAAAACGTAACCTTTTTTTGACGATGATCTGATTGAATCTTGGGCCTTAGCTCGTCTCCTGGAGCTACCCATTCCGATCTTCGGTTTTGGTTGACGTACAGGTACCACTTTTCCTCACCGAGGACGATTCTGCGTAAAAATCGATCATTGTGGCTAGGTAACGCTCGGTACTGGGCGCGATGTAAGGGCCAATCGTTAAGCGGTAGTTTCTGGCTGTATTCACAAAGCTCATGAGGTATTCAGGCTTCAAGTTTGTGTTAATCCAACGGTGTTGAGGTTAGCAACAGGGATAGTGCGGCTGCTTTTTTCACCCAAATCCTGACCTGTTTGTCGGTCGTCTTTTCCAAAAGTTTCCTCAGATTCTTGCCATTAAAAAAACTCGACCACAGCGGGGAGCATTCTGTAAGTCCCGAATACCGTTTTTCAATTTGATAAACCCTTCTTGAGCAGTCTTCTTAGTTATAGCGTCGTCACCGTACATAAAATATCCAGGGTTCTTTGGCCAGCCTTTTGGCCTCAACGAAGCGCGTATTACAAAGTGTTGAAGAAACGGTTTCCGCGAAGAACATCAATATAAGTTCATTCGAACTAAAATTGCACCCACAACACAATACGCTTACAATAGGAAAAGCCGTTTCGAACGATGTATCAAGTAAATAATAGATAAAAGGAAGCGATTCTCTAAGGAGTTTGCTAAGCTATTTCCAAGTGATAGGAGTATTTGTTTGTAGTGGTTGTCAAAAAAAGAATTTTACATTTCTATGCATTCAATACAGAACCTTAGTCAATAATCATACTCGACAAATATATTAATAGATCACATACCTTTTTGGTTAACAATTTTGAGACGATTGAAGCTCATTTGGCATACATATTTTGGCGGTTCTGCGTATACTGCAGCCAACTTCATACATGGTTTCCTTTCAGGCGTCGTCGATCTTTTTCCATCGGTTTCGTAAAATTTTTCTAGGCAACCTGTTTTGCCTCGAAAGGGGTTAGTTGACATTTATATCTTGCTAGCACTTGAAGCTATCTATCATTCTGACGTGAGCTCTACATGGATGGCCAATGAAACGCAATTGAGTACCATAAGTGTAAGAGGCATCGGTGGGCTCCCGCACGTTAGCCGGCAGAAAAAACAGCGTCGCAACGCTTTTTTCTTGGTAGAGCCTCCTTAAAGCGTTCCCTACTAAGTTATGGCAGCTTCCTGTAAAAGCCTGAACGCCAAAAAGTAACGATGCTGGCTCACCTCGTTCTAATGAACATGGTTTTTCCGAACGCTAAACAGCCTATCGAGGCTAACAAATCATTATTAAATCTTGAAGAGCATCACGGGTTATTGTCCTGTGGGGTAGGGAGGAGGGACTGACATAGCTCTAGTAAGCTCTCGTTTTTTTAAGCAAATGGTTTAATGGTTAATTAACTACAGATTAATGGTTACTCCAAGGAGGACCAAAAAGGAGTGATTAGAACGTCTGATGGCGCTGGAAATTAGGATTGTTTTAATGAACTTATTTTTTACTTAGTCGATTGTCTCGCTCATTTGCCTTTTATTTTCCCCATTCTTTTTTCGACTATAAAAATAGATAGAAGCCAACTATACAGCCATCTCAAGCGTCGACATCGACGAACTTGGGTACAATAGCAAAAGCGCATAACCTCCGCTAGTTTAATATTCTGGTGACGATCAAATCCCCTTTGCATACACAGAGCAGAAAATCGCTAGATTTAGATTGCTAAATCCTAGAGACAGTTTGATGTGAAGCAATTTTAGCTTCTTATAGATAATACGTCCCAATGCTCGTACATCGGCATCTACACATTATCCATGAGTCGACCTGTAATGTTTTACCTCTTAGTTTCTGTAATATCGAAGATGATGACTATTGTGTAAGCTAGAAAAAGAAACGGTGCCATTGCCTTAATATAAACTGGCTATGATTTACAGAGTCAAAATGTATTTATGATAAGGGAAGAGATCAATAGACAGAAACAGGCCAACAACGACAATACAGTTTGATGTAACTTCTACTATTATTATCACTGTTGTCTGTTTATCCTTAAGGTGGCGACTATAGCAAACTATGGGTTAGACAATACGTGGATTAGTCTTTGCACACAGAATCTAAAAGCATGCTAACAACCGAAGTCTTATTCTTGGAATATTACCGCTCATATAGTAGGTTAACTTTCATTACGGTTAGTATACGATATTGCGAGCTATAGGAAGGACCCAAGTAGAGGTAAAAAGTCATAGCAATTATGGGCAGTGTATGCCTTCTCTCGATATCGACACAGGAATAATGCACACGTGGTACTGGGGTGAATGGCAGGGACACCTTGGGCACGCCCCGACATCTAGGCGACCGCATCGGACGGCCGGGTCGCAAAACGACAGATACCTTCTGGGTAATGATTTTCTGGGACGGTTCGAAGCGCTCGATTCGATCCAGCTATGATGAATGGAACGGCCCGGAAGAATCTCTATCTCTGTCGTCGGCAATGCTGTCCCAGGCCAATCTTCGTCGCAAGGCTCAAACGAGAACGCCTCTCCTAGAAAAAACAAAGAAGCTTTCTTTCAACGGCTTTGCTCACTACCGCCGGACCTCGGGCCGAAAGACAGCAAAAAGTAATGGGTCGCTTTCGAATTTTGCACGCGGAAGCGCCGCGAAGTACAGAAGAGTATGGAGTCAAGATTAGTCGATTTAAATTGTATGTCTACTAGTAGCATTGTGCTTGCAAGAGTGTGCAATTAGCAAAGGTGATAGTGCACAGAAAACATTAGGGGAATAGATGCAACGATTTTTTCTGAGAGCAAAAACACACAGACACATACATGCTAAGATTTGTTCTGATTGTTTGATGCGTTTCATATATTCACTCAACGTACTTAAGAAGAAATAGATCGGCCACATATATTTAACTCGGCGGAAGACTGGTGAACCTTGTCGGCATTAGAGTGACCGTATCGGCACTAAGGCCTGGAAATCAGGTAGGTTTTTACGGGGAAACGAATTTCTTCGGCTATTGAGTCTATATCATAGATACGTCGTTTATTTGTTCTATACTTTATCCGCAACTCTTGCATGAATGACACCAACCGCAAAACGATGCGCTCACAAAACCACTCGTTTACAAACGTGTCTGTGACCAAACCTCAACCCATTAATGTGGTATCATTTAACAAAAACGTTATTAATAAGGTAAAGTAACAACGATAATAGTTACGTTTGAGTCAAAATTAAGACAGTATGCTTTTTCTGCACAGATCTGTTAAAGTCTTTACGTAAATGGCAAACAACTGGGTATTTTTACAGGTGTATATATATAAGTATAGAGAAAGGCTCCGGTATTAATAATTTGCCTTAAAAAGCCCTGCCTCGGGCCTCGACGGTCAAACGAGAGCCGCGCGTCCCGTACAGGTCCGTTTCGTCTTCCCAAAAAGCCTTCAAAAGGCTAAAAATTGTATGCTGCCATTCCACCGCAGAATATTGACCACTGTCATAAGTGCGGCATGAAGCAGTCCTTGAATAGGTGTCCTTCCTCGGCGTTAATTACGTTGACAAATTACCATCGGCGTTGGCTATAGCGATATCAATGCTGAGGTCGCTTACCGCCGGAGGAAGCAAAGCTAATTTTTCAGATAACCCTAACTTGTACTCACGCGGCGATTCATAAAGTGAAATGAGAGCCAGCCGGACGACCTAGCAACGGAATCGTTGATATAAACTTTATGAGTTAAAATACAAGTCATTAGCGACGCCGATGTATTACATTAATGGGAGCGTCCGGTGATCTCTCGAACAAGGTGATGTGTGTATACTATAGAATGCAGAGATCACATAGGGATACTAGAAATAGGCATCAAAGCTATATTGTTCTACAGTGGGAATAGATACGATTTTGTTTTATGGTAAGGGCCAACCATCCGAACCGGCGCCTCGTGACAGTACCTAACAGGCCAAAAATTCGAAATATATCATATTTATTTAGCAACAATAGGCTCAGTAGTACTTATTTAAACTACATACGTTGTTGTTTGAAAGTGCGGGGTCTTATCTGGGCCAATCAGGAAGTCGTTGACCAGTAGGGTGGATGTGATGATACAGGCAGGCTAGTAAAGGCACGTAGGCAGCAATGAATGACTATCTGTAACCGTTTAAACTAACATTTCGAAGTGAAATGGTCTCTAGAAACACAAACTGTATCTACTCAAATTATGCGACGTATACGAAAAAATATAAAAGTTTAAAACGTGAGTCCTTGTTCCTTTCCACTTTGCCTATTCACAGAATGACGAATAGGGCTGAATCAAGCACCCAACTATGCAAGGTTAGTGTCAACAATATCAGACATACTGACGCATAAACGCTTGCATTTATGTCACTAGTTCATAAAGTAGTGACTGTGAATAGACCTATTCTCCTTCACAGATATCGTGTTTTTGTATACGATATAATAGAAGTACTCTTCATTTGAAACAAAGCACATCCAAAAAGCAGTGGCGATCGGGCGGCAGACCGAAGAGCACGCTATACGGGCACCTTGTTCATACATATTTTTTGTTATTTTCTCTCATTTAGCAATATGTACCATAGGAATGATCGCTAAGAAAGCTCCGGCCAACGATGTACTTAGCAGGTCCGGATCGTTTTCGCATTATACTACAATGACATCGTTGGGCAACACGCCCTATAAATGTATTTTGTATTCAAAGACGCTTGACTCCTAATCAATCCTATATTCCGCGCTGGAGACGCATATGTGAGAATTAGCGTCACGTAGCAGTCGAAGGGTTGAATAGAGAGATTCGGCTCAAAACCATAAATGAAAGCAGGATCCAACTTGTCCTTCTAGAGACGCGAGTCACGATGATGATGATGATTTATGGTTAATAAATCTATTGACGTCTCTTCCAGTCCCTACATTGGCCATTCGGTTAACTACTGTCAACTGACGATTGTTGATGTATGGATTTTCCTGGGATTGCTTTGTTCAATAAGAATAAAAAAGCAATGATACATTGTACGTTTTAAATATCCTTCCACCGTCGATTCTGTAAAATTGATCTAGCATAGGCTGTATTGTCCGATAATTTTTAAAAATACATACATCGTAGTTTTAATATTGTGATCCAAGTACGCGAGCTACTTTGTATGTCAGACGCAAGCCAATGATCCCAATATTGTCGTTTTGCGGACAACTAGTAGGCGCCTTTCCATGCACCAAGAAGCTATTGCTGACCCTGGCATAAACACTCCAACAATGGTGGAAAAAAAACTAAGGTCCATTTGATTAGACAAATATCCAGAAGTTTATTATTTTTTTCCGTTTCAAACGTTGATCTCAAATCGAAATCTAAAATATCAGAAGTACTGAGACAGATATTGATAGATAGTATCCATACACACTTAAGAAACTAGAAGGTCGCAGAGACTTCTAGTTCATATGCTAATTATCTCTCGTAGAGGCTCTGCTGAATGACTCCATTGGTTATGCTTTCTGTTATCCTACGTAGTACGAAAGTTCAATGTATTCAATGCTCATTTACGTACATTTTAACTGGGCGGGTTATAGAATTTGTAGACGGAGCTGAAATTTTCGAGCGCACGCTGAACTTTTATCATCCGCAAAGGACGTTCGCATGTAACGCTTGCTTATAGTCTGTACCCGCAAGCTCGAATGCCCTCAGGGGTTTTGTAACGCTGAAGGATTTACGTTTACAAGTGACTGTTTCTATTAAGTAGTGTCAGTATCGCGTTCATGTTTCGATACGAGAGTTCAGCATTTGATGAATAAATCTGGCAGAAAAAGTAGAATGATTTTAAAATCGATCCGCCCTACACATTGATGATAGTGAACGTACAACTTCTATACGTATCGATCCGTGTTCGTCAAGGAAGAGCAATCACAAGAAGTAGATTTTTTTTTTTTAGACAGAACCGTGCTCCATGGTTTTTGTAATGTTTAAGTTTCCCTTTTCAGTTTTAAACTGTTCAAATATCTAGTAAAGCGGGCTATATTTCGATCTATTTTCCTAGGATTCGTTTGTACATTTATGCTATGTCATTTGAGCATGTGTCGTCAATAGCCGGTGAACAATCTGCATTAGTCCATGCTATTTATTGGCAGTCGCTCGCCTCAACCCGCGTTAGTCAGCTATTGTCTAATCATAGATTAGACGGACATGGCCACGACCGTGATTTGCTATTCTGCGGCTATAAAGGGTAACATTTTACTGATCCTAATTTTTTTCACATCGAATTATGTCCAGAATCGCCGCCCTTGCCCTGCGCTCATGTCGATCTAAACGGCAGCTTTGCAGAGCTTAAAAAAGGACCTTGTTCAAATGCTCTCCATGTTCATGGCTTGTTCCTATTTTCGAGGCAGTTCCTTAACTTCCAGTCTGTACCAGCGAGCCTGAATGATCCAGTATGACGATTGTGCGTTTTCAAAGTGTCCATTTCATTGAACTGTACCTGTTTAATGTGATTTTTCAGAACGTTCACGCTGCCGACTAGCGAGAAATAGGTACGACATATCCGTACTGAGTTGTCGCCTGGCAGAAATACATCAATGATGATCAGTTCTCATTTGTCATCTGTCACTTTCATTGGCGTACATAAAACTCATGTCTGGCCTTGATAGAAACTCTACAACCTGTTTGGCCTCTGGCACCGCGGTGTATGTAACACTTTTAGCAAAGGACAATTCTGCCGAGCTTTTTTCTTTTAGAGCCACCATCTTTCGAAATGTTTTCATCGCGAATCAATTATATGCATATGTTCATTGTACGAGGAACTATTTAAAAGCACACAAATTAGCTTCGTGCATTCCGTAACTTTGTTCTTATCGTACGGATCGATCGGGTCATTATTAGGGTCAGACTGCTGGCTTTCACGAGACTTCAACTATAGTGCATGAAGATAGGCCTCTGTAACATAGTTCGGATTTATTTAAGACATTAGTTTTATTATTCTTATTATTATATATATATAATATATATAGGTGATATAGCAATCCATATAGGTGATATAGCAATTACTTGAATTTTTTTGCACCTAGTTTTTGACAAACTACTTATATTACTTAGGTACAACACCAGTTATTTGTTGTACCATCAACCTACGGTCTACCTTAACCAGGATTTTTACCTAATTCATCGCTAATTTACTTTAAGTGCCAATACGGTGTCCCAATATTTTCAGCTGTCCAACCTACGAATAGCAGAGGCCAGCTAAATTATCTCCACGGGCTCTTCACACGCCGTCGTCGGGTACGGTCACCATCATCACAGTTACCAGGGATTAACTGTCATCCCGCGAGTGGATTAGAGTGATGGTCGGTGATACGTCTACACGGAAACTAGATGTTCGAGAAGTCTAGGGTTCGTATAGTAGCATACAGATGTGCGGCAAATTCGCTAAGCCGCGCTCCCCCAACAACAACAATATTCAAGATCGGTAGTCGAGATAGAAATCGATAACCATGTTAAAATAATAAGTAAAATCCATTTGTGGTAATAAGAATGTGCTTAAGTTATACACACAGGACAAATTGATTAACGATAGAGTGAAAAGTTCTCGCGCAGTACCCCCAGAGCTATGACGACCTACATATTTCATACACGTAAGCGACGAGCTACAAGGAAAAACATACTTTTTCAAATAGGCCACCATTGTGCTCTACAAACATATACAAACTATTAGTATTTTTACGATTAACGAAAAACCAAAGGTATTCATCTTCCCAATCAAAATGTCGCTCAGGTAGTATCATACAGACGTTTCTTTACACAGACGGAGTGGCTGTAGCAACTAGGTTTTGCTTTGGTCCATAAACAAGCCTCACTTAACACCGAGAAGGCCGGCTGAACAGGCTAAGTTTTGAAGGAATAATGAAATGGCTGCTATGTGCTATGCTAAGTGTATTACAGTGCTAAATGTGAGGCGAGCAACTCCAACGATGCTATTCATTATTTATCAATATAACTTTGTCGATCAGAAGACAAATAGGCCATTTTGAATTTTGTAGTTACAATTCATTATTTTATTTCGTAGAACTGTGTAAATATGGTAATTTCCCAAACAATGTGCTAAAGTCGAGTCAGAGGCTGGTTGTGTTGTTTTGTCAACTTTCAGAACGTGTAGTTAAAACGGAATGTTTTGAGTTTTACGTTTGGGACTGCCGTTTGGCGTTCCATCAGACGGTGTAATTCTTCACTGCTACTACGACTACAGCCTATTACTACGACCATTACAGTGAGGTAATAGCCCGTAGAATCAGAGTCAGCGTCTGATTGACCCTTAACCTACTCCCGTTCGTAACACGTCGTGTTCCAGTTAACCTGATGAATCTGCAAACTCAATAAAGGGTAACAACGCGTACGTCTCTGGTAGCCGAGCAGTAGTGGAAAGAAGTATTTTATTTATTTATTTATTTTTTTTTTTGGCAATATCAAGTAAAGGCGAACACAAAAATAGCATAGATCTACCATGAAAAAAAAAAGTTAAAATTAGTGATCAATACGATTTAACGTTAGGATGAAAAATTAACATACATTTTGCTAACGCGTTCACCTGATGACCACAACAGCGGAGATCGCATCATCCTTAGAACTGTAATCTCCAACGGGTCTGACGTTTTCAGACCTCTGTTCGATTCGATAAAAAAAATGTGACGAGTACAAAAACGGAGAGAGACTTTAGAGATTTCCTAGGCGCAGCCACGTTCACATTATAGCTGTTAAAATTGCCGTATTCCGCGAACGAATTACACATTAGGGACTATTTGAATTTTTCCTATACTAGGCTCCAAACTAAGCTGGATGATTATTGTCTTAAATAAATGTTTGCATAGGTGGCGTTAGGTATTGTTACACTTACATCTTGTTGTAATATCGGTCAAAAACGTTTTTAAAGATGTCTGCCACTGGTATATTTTCCTCTCGTTTTGGTAGTTCGGAACGGTGCAAGTACTTTATCGTAAGCTAACTATCCCTGCCAAGGGCCGTTATATATTAGCGTTGTTTAGTTCCGTAACTCGACAATATCGCATAGGACACAAAATGTCCCAACACAGAAGAAACATATTTTTTTTCCGGAAAAATATTATTTCCGAGTAGGACGTTCGGTCGAGCGGGCCGCTCTTATTCAATGTTTGCGCATACGGACATTGCATCTAATAAAAAAGAAGTAATGTCCACGACATAGATACACTGCGATTACTTCTTCGGCCTGCTTTTCCCTTTATTCTTGTTGTAATCTGGTCGTCATTATACTGATAGCATTTGATAAATTTCCATAGATGACCAGCCCATTTTTCTATCTCTTTCTACATCAAAGTTCGCTCATATTATATTCTTATCGCTCATATCATATATTAAAAATCAGTCTCTGTGCTGCAGAATCGGACAACTAGAACACTGGCATACTTTCACTAGAGGCAGCAACGGTATTTGGAGTCCTTAACGTATTTGAAATACTAAAAAGGTATGAATGGCAGTACGGCAGTCCGATATTACTATTATATGATTTGTAGGGAAGTCTCTTAACTAACTCTCTACTTCAAGTCGCACGCCTGGCTTTTTACTCCCCTATTGAGCACTGAGCTTCGTCGACTTTTCTAAAAGTAAATTGCGGATCTGTCACACACGTGATCAGTGTTATGGAAGCCGAAGTTAGAGCCGGTTGTTTGACATTGAGCCTTCTTGACTTAGTTGGCAGTAGTCAATCGAGGATTAGCAGGACCTAGGTACTAATTCGGTCCGCCATTAGCGGCGGAACGACTGCTAGCTGCTTCTCAACAGCTGAGCTCGAAATAACAGGCTGGCTTCATCCCGATGTGGCTAATTAGACATAACGAAGTGCCGAATGATTTCTACTCACAGCTGAGACATATGTTAAATTGTGAGTCAAATATGCTTATTGGGCCTAGTCTCCTTTAGGTTCACGTACCTTGTGAAAAGGAAGCTAACGTTTAGCTCTCATGAGCAACCATCGTTGTTTAGGAGATCAACGTTCAGCAGTGGTAGTTGGTCGTGTTATGCTTTTCTATATATTATTTAATAGCAAAGTAAGCTTCGTATAATAATGATGCTCCTATAAGGCTCGTTTTCCTTAGACAGATCTTTTCGTGTTAAAATAATAGGAAGCGCTCAGATATTGCCATAACTGAAACTTTTCCCATTAAACATATCTAAATACATCAAGTTAACGGTAAGCAAATTAATTCTTTGATCTGGGGTATCTTAAACGGGGTAATTTCAACGTGCGCGCTTGCTTCCACCCCAGCGAAATCTTTAGGTGTTAATATCAATGGCTTATTGTAATTTCGTTAGCTATATATATATATATATATATAGTATAAATCCGAATCAATTGTTCGACCAGGCGATAGCAACTGGTGATACACAATTCTTTGCCAATCCCACCGAAAACATAACATAGCGTCGCTTTTTTCTTTTGCGTCATTAGTCGAGGCTTTGGTCCAGAATGTAGAGAATTTTTTTCTGTACCTGTACATTATCGTTGTTGATCGTTTATTTACCTTTCATTACCATGGATTAACTGTTTTAATAATAGTTCGAAGCTTATGTAGAGTTTGGCAAATAAGGCTATAATTGAGTAGATTCTCTTGTGCCAGTTTGTGTGAATCGAGTTCTTTTTTGCAGCCAGCTCCTTCAAATAGTGTCAAACTGTTTGCCCGTGGATATTTCGTTCCTTTACGATATCATAGCTACTCACGCGTCTTCGTTTCATAATCGGCGAACCGCTACGAGGAGAATATTTCACATTGAAATCTCCAGGATGAAAGCCACAGAACCACCTTTAGATCGTTACAAAAACAAATTAAAAATAAAGCTCCGCGCTTTGAAAAACGCATTTTTTGTTCTGTACTATGAGGCTTCTGTATCCAACAAGCTATTGCGGTTCGAGACTGCATCACAACATCTCGCCTGATGTCGAGCATCACGCGCTTATAATGACCGATTTTCGCATATATAATTGTCAGTAGTGATAAGAAGTGACGCCCGTATCTTTTCGTGAATAAGAGATCAAAACGGATGGCTTCACGAAAGAATTTAATGCCAAGGGTTTAACCACATCTCCATTCAAATTACGTTCGACGGATTGCGAAAAGTCTGATTCGCTAGGGATTACTTCTCCCAAAGCAGATAGTTGATTAGTGTGTTTACCAGCTGTATCGAGAGTCAATTAAGTTATTCGAGTGAAAAGACCCAGCAAACGAGGTCAGGTCATTCTGTTCTATGACAACGGGAGGTCACAAACAACAAACATCATCAAAGCTGTCCCTTCTAGACTTCGAATAGCAGGTTCTATTGCCCCCAGATAACATATCCTCAAACAAATTTACCTTATTAGCATCGAAGGAGAGTAAATCGCATTACCTATGTGTCTGACTTCCATACATAAACTAAACAAGCGCCCTGCTCGCATTTGGGTTACTACGCGTAGTAAAGATTCACTGAGATCACGAGGAAAATGCTACAGGTTTCCAGGATGGAGCATAGGCCGGTAGCTTCAAAAATGGTCTTGAAAAAAAAAAGGCTTCTTCTTGTCCATCGTTTAAACCAACCGAACTTGACCCCAGCGACTTACGCTGGCTAGCAGATCGCCCACGATCGATATGTATAGTCTACAAACATACTGGGCATGGTAAACACCTCCATTTACACCCAGCCACTCCAACTGTGCGTAGGGGAATAACAGGGCCAAGGGCAAAGCAATATTCTTCTACTTGAGATCATCTAAAGTACGTATCGACTTGCTCTTATTGCTTTTTCCGGGTCGTTTGATCGTAGTCGTTTAGGCCTTGGTCAGAACCCACATCAGCTCACTTACCCCAGAAAGTGAAGTCTGCCGTTTTTAGGAGCCTTGTCCATGATGTGCGGTAACAACGTATTTCACTCGTTGACAGATATCGCAGCCCATGGCAAAGATATCCATTTCGTTATCGCAGGCAATCATTGCACCAGAACTACGTCTTCTGCTGGCGGTTAGTCAACGATAAAGGAAGCGATATTTGCTCTCAACAGCGTTAATTTTCTTTTGTCGCCTGAGCGATTATGAATAGTCTCTTCTACTCAAGCGACTAAAGTTAATTAAAGTGATAAATCTAACAATGTATTATAGTTCAGAAACGTAATATATACTAAAGTGCAACAGAAGCAAGACTCTTAAGTTTATCTGTCAGCTATGTAACGAAATCGATTGGTTGGTGGACGAGAAAGCAAGCAGTCGCAACGCAGAACAATACGTCCGGGAAATCGTTCAAAAGCAGATACATAGACAAGTGCAGATAGACACGGCGTTAGACTACAAGAAGTTACCTTAAACCGTTTTATTCAAATGTTTGCAATCGCCTGGAGCCCAGGTTCTACGCATTTTTTTTTTTACAAGTTCGAGTAATATAAGCCGATTCACGAAAGACATATAACGAAGGCTACTGTGAAATTCGCTCGCGGGGAACACTCAAAGGACATGACAACGTGGTACACTGGGTGACTTTAACGACCTCTTGCCTTTTATTTTTTGTGTGCTTTGCACGAGCATCACATCCAATAGTATTCAGTCTTACCATCCATGATGATCAAACCTTGTTTACATTTCCATGTGAATATTTTTTGGCGTGCTAGGTGGTCCTGCCTAGTCTCTCACGGCCATGCAAAGCTAGCCGAGGTTACTTATTTCCCTATGTGTAAACAGTTGACTTAAAAAACGAAAATTTTCAAGTGAAAGTGGAAGCTCACTGCAGTACATACAGTCGAGCATTTTCACCGTTAGGTAGCGTACTGTGTTTGCAATAGCTGTTTCTTGAGCAAACGATAGGTTACGATAGAAATTACGTCGTCAAGTGTTTCGCTGAATCTAGAATTCAGCTCTCAACAACAGTTTAATACCTTTAACGTTTGAGACAATACTTTATCTTCGGATTACCTAAGTGTCTGTTTTCAGTTGAATGGAAACAAGAAATAGAAACAGATTTTACACACTGCCCGCATTAGGAACTCGATTGGCACACAATTACAAAAGCACCTGAAGACAACCTGCGGTTGTGAGCTCAGGCAATACGAATGCGACAAGCATGAGCAAGGTTGGTCCTGCTATCTTCGTTAAAAAAGCTCAACACTGGGAAAACAAACACACGCAATTTGATATAAATGCGTCGCTACGGATGCCCACGCTAACATTCTGTTTGCCCTCGAAAAGGAAGTAATTGAGCGTCATCTTAATCGGTATATGATAATAATAACAATATTAAACGTAATACATATCTGAACAAAGATTCCCATTATTATTTTATTTCTGAAAAAAAAAGACACTAAACCGGAGAGGAGAGTGCATATGCCCTAGGCAGTATTTACGGAAATATAGATGGTTACAGTTCAAAGTAGTGTACTTACATCCTGTACATTGTGTAAACAAGGCTCGTTTGTCACGAGGGAATCACTCACGAAACTACCAGCGAAAAACACTCCTCCGTGAAAATAGCACAAGGGCACAGAAGCGGAAAATCTTGTTTTGGTTGCGAGACACATAAATCAGCAACCCCCGTCAAGATAGACAACCATGTACGCATTTTTTCTTCAGCTGATAAGCGAAAAGCTTTGTGAAATTAGTGGGTCATAGTTTCCTTATGATGAGCTTTAGCAGCAATTGAGGTTCTTTACGAAACAGCAAAGAAGCACAGTCGTATATGAAGACTATGTGCTGTCTTCTTGAGTCTAGAAATGTAGAAAAGCACCGCTTTTTTGGCGGAGCGGGAACTAGAATGGGCTTCAGTACGAAAAACTGCAAATACATGTGCATTTAATTTTAGAGATCTGCAGATCAGAGCCTGTACATAGTATCAAGCAGAACTATTCTGATGCTCATAGACAATTGCACCAGGTCCTCTGAATATTCTGCGCCCATTTGCCCTTACGACCCGTCAAATTCGATGGCACAAATAATTAATATACACCAAAAAGGAATACACCCCTATAGACACTGTGATCATTTTCGCTTATTACGGCTATCACCACGACCGTTTTAATCAGCAGCTTCGTCATCCGATTCGTAGTTCGACATTTACTTTTCGATCTAAACGTATCTATATGCGAACGTGGCCATGTGTACCCGCTGTCCGAGTGTGCAGTACACGTAACAGCACACGTGCACACTGATGGGTTGGTGATCGCATCATTAAGAAGGATTCGAAAAAGAGCGAACGTTGAGAAAATTTAACCGAGATATGTGCAGTTGTCTTTCGATGTCTCAGTAAACCTTGGCGGGCAGACGCCCAAGCAACGTAACGCATCATGAGGAACAATGAGAGACAGAGGAAAAAAACCAATTTCAGAGAGCCCAACAAGAACAATAGCGACGGCTAATGGTTTAGTGTCTCAAACGAGAGCAACTTATATAATGCTTATTTTGCAGTTCAACTTATTGATGATTAATAAACAAAGTTCCTCTGACGCTCGCTGTTACGCATTACTAAAGATGTTAAATTGTCAACGGTTTGCTTACTTTAATTCGTTTCCAGTCTTCTCCAGTCACAATAATGATTAAAAGCGGTACGACTTTTTAATACTTATTCATGTTAAGGGAATACCGTGTTAAAGTACGTATAAACTCGTTGTTTAAAAGACCACGCGCCCTTTGTTTATCACTGGTACGGCGACATCATCTTAAACTAGATAAAATAGTTATGTGCCAATTTCCCTCGTTAATGTATTTCCGGTCGTAGTAGTGACATATTTTTAGCTGTACGATTTCAAAAACAGTACGTTTTCAAAAAAAAAAAACATCACTAAATGGAATAAGTAGGAGCTTACTATCTAGACGGTAACTCAGTCACCTGACAGAACGATGAAATTCGTAAGACCATTATTATTTTGTTTCGTTTTTTCAATCTAAGCTATTCATGAGGCAGGTCCTCGATAAATCGCACGCCCCAATTGAATAATCGAAACAGAACAGGAAATTGTAAAAATGACTAGATCTCCCAGGATAGGCCTACATTTAGTGGTGAGCGTTGTCTGTTTATAGGGACTCCTTATGTCGACGGTCGATCCTTAGTTGATAGGGGAACCGCGTTATTGATTCAAGTTTACGTTCATCGGCTCTCCGGAACCACAAACAGACTTAAATGTCAAGAAATTTTATATTTATCAAGCTTTTAGAAGACCTCCGTCCAAAGAACCGAGCGTTGGAATTCCACTTGCCAATTTACACTTTATCAGGATAATTGCTAAGCGTAGTAACTGTGCTGGTAAATTACTACTCTCTTCTAATAGTAAACTTTTTTTTTTTTATACAAGGCTTTCAGCTATTATTTCTAGAAATACTCATATTGTCCGTTTAATAACTCAATCAGTCTCTAACCAAGAAATACATAGTCGTATCGCTGAGTGGGATCCTATAGGTTCTTGTGCAGAAGACGGGTTTGAAAATTTTTCATAAATAATGAACATGTAAAATTAAATATTGAATATATTGAAATATAAGGACTTGGTTAGCGAGATTGAGATTATAGCTACTATAATTTCTGAGTTGTTCGCTCTGAATTCCTTGTTTTTTTTTTAATGTACGGCGCGTTCATTAAATTAGAAAAATGTATTAGGGTTTAACTGTTTCATTTTTGCGCGAAATGAACGCTGATATCAAACGTCTGAATCCTATTAATTCCTTATACTAATTAAAACCTTTAACTTATGATCGGTGAACGATAGAGACTTAAAGGGAACATATCTACTCATGAGTCTGCCGCACGTGTGCAGCAATCGGCACAGCGCACTATGGGGGTTTCAATCGATAGAAAAGAAAGACGACGTTGCAGAATATATGATTTCTTATTGATGTATCACAGAGTACCCATTACAATCCAGTTCCGATGTATACATGTATGCATGCTACACAAAGTTTGAGTAAGGCGAGCTTGGAGCCTTTTCTGTTGCACACCAGTGCAAGACTCAGCCATTCTAAGGTGGATGTGGGCTCTCTCAAATATTCCTAGCATACCTACCTGTACATGCATACTCGTTCAATATCAACATCCAAAAATGTGTCCGACTTTTCCAGACAAAGAATCTACCCTGTCTTTATTTTTTCATTCCAATATCGACAAATTGTTCCCTTGCCTTCTTCTTCTAAAGTACTACTATACAGTTAGGTATACTCCCGGACCAAAACCAAGCTATACAAAACAGACTGATCTGTAGCTATTGCACACCTTGCATCGCCGTCCATATGCCACGTCGCACAATGTACCGCAGTTGGTTCCCAAATGAACAAGTGTGCCATATTGGATATTAGTATACTACAATTGAAGCAATGAAATGCTATGGACGCAATAAATACGCATAGTTCGTTGCTCAAGGCATAGATAATGTGAGTTAGCCACGCAGGTTTTTACTACAAAGTCAGAATAGTTAGGTCCTTGCCCAGATTAATGCGAGACGAACTCAGAAAGAATGAGATTAGAAGAAACATGCTAGACCGTGTGTGGTCAACTAGATCTCGTAATATTGCAGTAGCACAGTCTCAGACCACCCATAAACGTGACCCACATAGTGTCCTGAAAGATCATACCAGTCCAGCAACGTATGCAAAAGCACTTCTTGTCTCCCTATTAAAAAAAGATTCAGTAGACCGAATCTTTTTGCCACCATTGCCCTCTTGAGGTGTTGCCTCTCTGCCGCTCGGTCGTTAAACTGAATGCTTGTCCGGTGGTGTGATCTCCCACATGGTGCCATATTCCGTGTATACGAAGCCATTGGACAACCTTCTTTGCAACGCAGACAGGGCAAATGCCTCTCTCCTTCATTCTGACACAGTCAGGAGGCCTGCAGGGACAGATTGAAAAAGTTTTCTAACCTTCCCTGGAACCGACAGGTCAATATTGGCGTCGGCCTCGACTATAGGACCTATGTCGGGTTCAAGCTGTGGAAGAACCCGAAGGCAGGAGGTATTGCGGTGGCTAATTATGTAAAACAAAACCACTGAATTTATATCCAGACGTACGACTTCAGAGATATGCGTCCAGCGTACAAAGTTCAGTAGTGGCAAATGAACAACGTAACATTATTTTGTTAGCGTTAGCATATTAGTATGTAGGAGCCTCAGTCCAAAAAGTACAAAATATATTTTGAAAGCGAGATCGTACCGTCAAAAAGAGGTCGATATAAATTTGATGACAGGGGTCAAAAGCACGTTCGTTTATTAAACGGTTTTTTGTGGCATAGAAAATGTAAACTGCACAACGGATATTCTAATTGAAATTACCTGAGCCAACCTCAGGTATTGGAATCACCTAGGTATTAGAAAACTACTTGTAGAAATTCTGTGTTTCTGAAAATACACGTTTGCGGCTTGGGTTCGGAAGCAAAGTAAGTTACCGTGTCTTCACTGCATCACCCCAGAGGGTATTAAGGAGGTTTCGTAATTGTTTTTCGTGATTAATATAGGTTCGATCAATATCTATCGGTGAATATATCACTGTGGAAGCTTTATTTTCCCGCAATGCATAACTTGCAACAAGTATATGATTTTTACAATCTTTTATTTGTATTCTAATGGTCAGCAGTTGCCTACATATAATACATAAAGTACATTTCCACTCATCTGTCTGCATCTCTGCGCTAAGCTTCCTTAACTCGTTTAATGTTATTAAATTATCTTACGATGCGTAAAAAAATTATTTACTACCCTACATTCTCGGACTTATTCTCCCGATCCACTCAACAATGTACGTAAGCCCCAGGCAAATATTACGACGTAGCTGTTCATACGTTAGGCACTCACTCTATATATTGTCACATGTAAAATATAATCTAAATGATAAATAAAGATGTCATCACTACATTTGCTTGCTGTCAACGTTTGCTTTTCCATGATATTCTTCCTGCAACATCCTACTCCTAATGTCCAGCGATCCTTTCATGTAGCACAGATAATACGTCTACACACAGTCGGGTTATGAACTTTCAGTGCATGGACGGTGTCAGCTGGAATATGCTCCGTTGCCCCCCGTCCACGAAAAACTTTTTGCTAATATAACGAAATCAACGAATATACATGTATATAGTATCTGTGGTCATTGTCACATTTAGAGATGGGGGTCACCGCCTATCTTTTATCGCATAGCTGTCGTCCTAAAATTTTTCCCAGAACCGAAAACGTTCTCCTCGTCAGGCATAACTTGCACTTCTAACAACGTAGGCGTTTGTAAAGAAATATCTGTCTGTGGTTTCTCTATTCTGCTTAGCACGCCATTAGCTAGTCGATCCCAGTAGTACACATCGAGGCACAATCGTAGCGCACAGCTGACAACGATAGGTGTTTCTTTCTCATCTCTCAATACGATTATATTATGTAGGAACAGCATCAACCAGCTTACGACTGCCCAAGCAAGGCTTGTCGTTCCAATCACCGTTTTTGGCCTATAGAGAAGGCCGGATTGAGGGTGGACGAGTTCGGAAGCGATAAACGAACATCGGCCAAAACGGTACACCCCTTACGCCATGCGACTTTTCCTTAGGGGAGAATCTTCGATGTCTCGACTAGGGCACCGGATCTCAGGTTCGAAGATCATGCCAACGCACAACTATTGGAACCTGGAGTGCTACAGGCCCAGTAGAAGCAAGCGCCACATTATTTATAACCTTTGCCCATCAATAACAAACTTCTTCTTATCCATCATGTCGAAAAGAGCAGAAGCCTGTTGAAGATCTATCATACGTATGTCGTTACAACGTTCCCTTCACCAAGTCCCAAGTACGCTCCTCCTGTGGAGTTCAACTCGCTAGCATGTGACGTCCCGCAAGCACTGCTACGTTAACAAGTTATCAGCAGAGGCGAAACCAACGGCTACAGCGATGGATCAAACGGAAGAGCAGAACAATAGAAACTAAGGGCTCTAATGCCCTTTCCTTCACGAAACAAGGAAAAAGCCTGAACGATGCAAAAGACGAGGTCAACAGTATGCTTCGTAGAGCCACATTTTAAAGTAAGTAATACAAAACGTTAGTGTATATCTACGCCTCTCAAGAAACCGCGTAATTACAAATCTGAACGTAGGTGGCTGTGAGTGTACAAGTGGCGCTTGTGTATTTGTTTTTGCATGTGTACGTTTAAGCACCGGCGCTTCTGTCTGCTTCTCTGTGTTCCTATTTGTCTAACGTTTGTTAATGTAGACCCCTTGATAATTTGCTGGTCGGACAAGAGAGACAGAGAGAGGGAGATCTATATCTAACTGTGTTAGATCCGTTTTGTCGGCTGTACGCTTCAAGCGTATGTGTAAAAAAGAGGGTAAGTATACCACCCGAAGCAGACTCTTCGTTCAAGCAGACGGCAACAACCAGGTAGCTGAAGGTGAGAAGTGAACGCGGCAGAAGGTACAACAGCAGGAATGGGTGAAATAGCCAAGCTGAGAGCAGCGACTAAAAACATGTTACCGATTATGACGACACATCGTCGAAGCCATACCGACCTCAGCCTTCGTTCTTATTTATCCTAAACACATTTCCTTTTGAAGAGCCTCGCCGCGGTCTAGGTCTTGCCTCCCATTCAAGTAAACCTAGTTATCTTACCTTTGTGTATGTATGTCCTTTTTGTTACGTCGTCACATAGGTAGAAACCGTTTTGGATTTGCAGCTCTAGTGGCAATCTCCGTCACAATTTGCGCTCGGATGAGTTAAACTGTACATAGAAGAAGAGGGTTTCAGGTACTTGAAAACAGCGCTTATCGATAATATTTTTCGGTTAGTGTCTAGTTGAAATAGTTCAGTGTTTCACTAAGAAGAAGTAAACAAACAAGGATTTTTTCCTTTCTACTCTGACACTTTTTCGTTTAGTTCTACTGACCCGTGCCCAACGTGCAAACGGGAATAGACGTAGTTGCTCCGTTTAGTCAGTGGGCTGTTTACACCATTTCGGAGTAAGTTGCAGCCATAGGCTGACTGATACGGTACTATCCAGAATCCATTTTCGATATGTTGCAATTGGGTTGTTTTTTCGATGTCGAAGTTGACCGGGCTGGTTATGATGCTGTATAGTAAAGCAGTAAACTGTATTGTCGACGTTAGACATGTTGCTTGGCCTCACCCCCTTCCTTTCCGTTAACAAGGATCATCTCGTTTTCTACAGTATAACCGCCGTCGCTCTGTAACTGATTCCAGTTGCAAATCCCCGAGAAGCTCCTATTCGTCCCATACACAGATGAGCGCATGCAGATATCGTCCCGTTGTTAAATTAAATAGTATTTTAATCTAAATCAAATAGCTTGATCCATCATTCTCATACGGTAAGTTCGTAATAGATAACAATACTGGTAAAGATGTTGATTAACCCACGCATAGCCATCTGAGAACACACACAAGGACACTTCGGATTCGAAGAACTCTATGAATAATTCTCCAGTACGAAATTGTATTTAAATGAGTTCTTGTTGCTTGTACACTTATCGAATTGGCCAGTGGATCAACTAGGTGCATAGACATCGCAATTCTGCACCCATTTTTCGAAATACGGACCGTTGCGTTCGTCAAATAACCGCGCGATGGACGCCAAAAAAATCATAGAGCAAAAAAAAAAATCTATACAGCACTGCCTTCTACTACAGGCATTTGCTTTGAAAAAAACTGCCAACATCAATTGTGCTTTTGCAAAACACCACATAGTACATCATTAAATAGACTTGTACAAAACTGCCACTGGCCATATTACTTAGCTAATTTACTTTAACGAGCTGAATAATGGATCGACTTGGTCCGCATCATATCTCCACCGCCAGCGCTGTCTGAAGCCTCTGGGACCATCTTGCCTCTAGTAAGCCCAGTATTCTCTCTAGCATATTATCAGCTGAGATGCCGTATTCAGGTCACACCTACTAAAATAAACGTTTGAGCTTTAATGGCCTGCAGAGCATGCTAAAATAGCGAGCCCCTATCGTCTAGCCCAGATATATTAGGAAGCCAGGCCTGGTAGGCTCGTAAGGGCCTACCGGACAGCCCCTATATATTCGGCGAATATGTGTTTTATCGTAGTCTTTGACCATGTCCATGTGTTTTCGCACAGCACTAAATGGCTAGTTTCGAATGAACTATAAACAATTAAGAGTACACTCAGCGTAGAATAGCTGCCTATGAGAGATTTTTACTAAAACTGATGTGTCAGTAGCTAATGTTCGAAGGTCGCTCTAATGTAAAAGCGATGCCACATAAACAGACGAAGTGTTTAGGCGATAACACGCCAAAATGGTCGTTTAGGGAGACGCAACGGGGTGCAACTAAGCAGCCAACTGGTCTCAATGCCTCAGTTTGTTACTAACAACAACACCACAACCGACCCGACAACGGCCGTATGCCCCACTAGAAGTTCGCCGTTATACCAGTCTGCAACACGAAAATCAAGTCAAGCTTCGTAAAAACTTCCTAATTAGGTTAAAAGTAGGAAGTAGTGCCTATATTGCCTAAATATATATATAACTAATTATATATTCGTATTTCGCGCGGCGATACGTGCAGAAAACAGCCGACGTCTTCTCGTGTATTACAATTATTGTGTTTATTTATCCTTCTTATACAATTGGCAAGGGTGAAGTATGAATCTTATGTTGTAATATATACGTACACCTCTGCATATGGTCAAAACGTGAAAGCACGTGCTTCCTCGTACCCTTGCAATTAATATGTACTTCACCATGGCCTAATTGTTTAACGTTAGTTTCTAACATTGTCTACGGCCGGCGAAAGCGACGCGTCGCTGGGGTAATTAAGAATCTATTATATGGCTAGGGACATTGTTGACTCGCAATCATAAATAAGATACCACCGGAGCTGACATCTGCATTTAAATCAGAGCACGGATGAGTCTGTTCAGCCAAATTAGTCCAATTCAGACATTGTAGGTTGATCAATGAGATCCTGGCTGTCAGAGGTTCTTTGGCAACGAGCGTAAAGAAGCGTTGAAAACTCAATGTTAGCCAAGGAGATTAACCTCCACGGCGTTTTGCCAAGCCTTAAATAGGCGTGGCTGTACTTAAGGCCGTGATTCTCTGCATAATTGGACCACTAAGAACGGTTTGTCTGTATTCATAGGAAAAGTGAATAGACAGACGTAATGTACGAACGTCCTGCGCTCTTACATGCTATCAATTACATTACGGTGAAACATCAGTATTTGTAACTATATCGTTTCGAATTGTGAGGATCAAAATCTCATACTCCTAAATTCGCCCATTGTAAAGCTGTTCAATTCTTTGTTGCGTTTTTAGAACTTTGAACAGTATCGCGTTCGCTTTCAGTGACAACCTTTATGTAATATGCAAAAAGTTCAAGACAGCCTTTACGAGAGTATTCTATCTCTCAATAGGCTTTTATGGTAATTGCGCACCGATCCGTTATGCCACTGTTCGATTTTCTAAGCAAAGGAATATTTATAGCGAAGTTTAACAACTCGTTCCTCAGGACCAATTATATAACGGTCCAACGGCTGCGTTAATGGGAAATATTGGCTCTAAGTCGTTACTTCCTATTTTCGTGATATAAACTGGCCTATAAGTTGCACTGTAAAATGTCTCTGTACATTAATTGAATATGGTCTTAGTAAATGCTTTATTAGCAAATACAATAAAGCAATTATTTTCAAATTTGCCTGGTCTAGGATGAGCGTTCGGCTAGCCCATGTTCCTTAAGCTTATCCTATTAATAAAATTATTTGAAGGACCCTTGGCGTTTGAGCCCGCTCTATTTTTCGAAGCAGCGCAAATCAAAACGAGAATTGTATCGAAAACGAATCTTTATTTACAAATAATACAGCATCGTCCGCAGCTATTGAGGTTGTCCGCGTAGATTTAAATATCTGAAGCGCTCCCGAATGCTATATGGGAATAGGGATCGTTCGCGATCTGCTAACAACAAAGGTCGGTGATTTTTATTGGGTGTATATTATTAAAGCGAAATAGAGGGAGTACGATACGATCATTCAAGATGTCACCAGCTTGATAATTTGCCGTTAAAACTTGAGAGATATGAAAAAGTATCTTTATATAATTATTTGAAACAAATATATATCAAACAATACGCTTTTTCGAAGTGAATATCAGATAACACCAAACGTGTGTTTGGTGTACATTCAGACACTCCTCTCTCGAGACTTTTTGTCATAGCGTTTCCATAAGGACAGTATCGTGAAGAGTCTCAAGAGTTACTTATTCTTTCTGTGCCACTCCAAAATTCAACCTAAATAAACAGTGAAGTTTTATTCGAGACGAAGTAAACTAATTGATTTACCACAATCTGGACACTAATAGGCTGAATCGCGGAAATGGCGATCGTTCCATTTGTAATCTCTGATCCTATAACATTGTAGCATCTCTTGATTTGCCTCTGTCTTCTTCTCTCCGTCTCTTTGCCTCTGTTCTTCTTGGACGGATGTTGATACAGTTCTGAATTAAACTATGTTATTTGTTATAACTTAGTGTAATTTTTTATGCATACTCTGAAATTTCCACGATAGGATCTGAATTATTCTTTGTTGCTTCTGCGAATTTCAATACGGTACGACAACCTTTGCCGTTATGGAGAGGCGTTCGTCATGTACCACTTCGTCTAAGAAGTAAAAGCTTTCATAAATAAATACTATAGGAACGTGTTATATTTTTAGGCACCGCATCAAGTTCGTGTTCTCTGTCTTTACTGTTTTTTTTACGCTTTTGAAGTTACGTTTCTCTTCCTGAGAAGCAATAAACCGCATGTTTTGATTTTGGCATCTATTCGTCTTTGACAGCCATAGATATCGATTTTTGTTTTGCCGAAGTCAAAAAAAAAGTTCATTAGCGATGAGTATCGGTAACGTGATAAGTTAATCTAGGCAGCTAAAACGCATTCCCACAGACGATCGAAATCATCTTCAGTTTCAACGTCTGAACAGAGTAGAGAACAGATCGCTGTGACAGGTGGATTAGGCCAATTTAAAAGTTTGCTTTTTCGAAAGCAGGTGATATCCTTTCTTTGAGGTCTAGCTCTAGTTAAAAGTGAACGAAATTTTTTTTCTATTTCAAACCGACTTCTGCACAGGGAAGACCGGAAGAAGAAGGCCGCAAAAGTAGAAACAAAACATAACAGTTGGACACACCTAAGCGAGATGAATCCGCATTTCTCGTCATGTAACATACACTTGTGAACAATGCATAATTCAGTCTTTATCTCCATAAGCCAAAAGGTGTCTTGGAATAGTGTTGAAAATCGGCGAAAATAAACCCCCTACCGACTACAGGTCGTTTGATTTGCTGCTTGAGCCTGTATTATGTTTCATTGATCCTAACTCAGGGATAGCGTACCAACCGAGAATCATTTACGATATGGGAGTTGTAATGAATGGGTTTCCTTGAAGTTTATTTTGTTCATTTCCTGGAATTAGTTATTCTGTCTTCTAGCGCTGTCGCATAAAGATTGATTCTTCTAACTCCCTATATTATTGGCTTTTATCGACGCCTCCATTTGATTCACGATATAAATATCAGCATTTCAAACTCTCTATTAGTTCCAGCAGCAATCTTAGAGAGCGACCTTGTGACTTTTCCATTCAATCTTGAAGACATTTTTCGGTTTCTCGTTTTAAATTTAGCAACCCGCTTTTCGTTCGTTGCATCCCAACAGCTTGGCGTATCTAGACAACCGCAACCTCGTCCAATCAGCGAAAAGTGACTCTTTTATTGTGTAAAGCTATGTGAAAACTAAACGGATAGCATATTTTTACTATTTGACCTATACATGTTACGCAAATGTAGGAAAATGTCTCGTATATGATTTATTTAACATAGCATTTACGTCTGCCATTCAGTATCCATGATCATGGCCATGTAGACATAACACTTTTAACATGATGTTCCCCACAGTTCGCTATACTGAAAAGTCAATACATCTCCTAATTTCTGCTTATTTTTCATCGGTTAACATCGTACCAGATCGATACCTATCGAACATTATACCAGTCAGAAAATATCGAGCATAATATCCGCCAGCGACGCTGAACATATATTGAAAAACATGGCCTTTTGTGGGGACCTACTACGTCTATATAGTATGTGTAGAAACGCAACTACCCGCAGCAGTTGTTGCAAATTATTACTGCTCTCCTCGTGAAAAGCCTGATTAGGTTTTCACCTACATAGGTTTACAGTACCGTTTCATAGCACAACCAGGGTCCTGACATCAAACTGGCCTACGCTTTCGTGAACGACATGACGCGAAACAACGTACATACAGCAACAGCCAAATGCGCCCTTTTCAGCACTTCTCTCTGCGGTTGTGGGAGGAATAGAAAACATTATCGAAGAGTTTTTTCGTCCCGTGGTTTTTTGAAACGGCAGTATAGCTTTCAGAGAGTAGGCTAGCAAACCGACAAATCGACTAGAGCCTCGCAGACGTGCAGTGTGCCATCGACGTCTTGTCGTGCAGTGTAATGGCGTGCTACTGTTCGAATGTGTCCATTGTAGTAGCAAGCCTGTTACGGAATTTAGCCCATACATAAACGTTATAGAGTTACATATATACCCATAGGCAGTACAGCGTAAGTCTGCATGGAGGTTTTCCGTGCCGCCACCCATCTATGGTGATCCGCTACAGCCCATCCGACGCCACCGTGGCCAGCGACCATCGCGGCCACGTGCCACAACAGGGGAACGTCAAGAAAGATGAGGACCAAAAAAGAAAAGCACGGATTCTTGGCGTTCCAGTGAACACAACCATTGTCACTATTGCCGGTGTATAACACCCGCTCCTGGCGTACTCCAATATACACAGCAGAAGAAGTGCTTTCCTGCCCACCAGTTTCCCTCCTTCTCCAACTTCGGGTCCGCTTTTAGAAGAGCTTTCGGAAAAACGCCCTTTTTTCGCCGCAAGTCCACTACGCTCAAAGCAGTGTTCAGAGCCTATCACCGTGCGTTTCGAGCTGTTCGAAAACCTTGTCGACTTGCAGACCGTTGATAGCTCTGGGACTGGGGCAAACGGCGTCACGCTTATTGGAACGGGCAAATAGCGTGGAAATGTGTGCGAGTTGTGTATTTTCAGTAACATAAACCGACACAAAAGCAGGTAGCAAGGAAGAAAGGGAAAAGAAGGTCAAATGAAAGCAAACACCGGTGTGCGCAAAACATTAAGATCGCCAAGGCATTCCATGGTCATAAAAAAAAAGAGCAACAAAATAGAGAAGCTAGGGTACGTCCTAAAGCTCTAACGATGTAACATAACTGAGGGAAAGTTCGAACGTACACCCGAGTCTGTATTAGGCCACTTAAATAAATTCTATCGAGAGTGGAACATAAATATAATAGAAGGAATCGCGAAGATACAATGAGATATTCTGGTCATTCTATTAGACATACTAACTTAAATGATTGTGGGCCGTTTGCGTGACTGCGTTGCAATGGACAGAAGTATATAATTATGCCGCTGAATATGAGGTACCTACGAGCACCTCGTCCACGAAAACGAAGTATGAACTTTTTGTATTCACTTGACACATTTCAAGCTGAGAATCAAATGCGGTAAGTAAAGATTGCAATAACCTGCTGCATAGATCTGACACGGAGCTGATGATGCACTTCGAGTGTTGAAGGCGTCAACAAAAAAGTTTTCGTTGACACACAGCTGCACACGGCTGAAACACTGATGTTGATTCAGTAGATTCGTCTCCAATGGTCACCTGTAACACAATTTACTTTGCCACCCCTTAAATATTATTTACTTGATGCGTTAGTCCGATCGTATGATTAAACATGAGAACAAAAAATCAACCTAACGTTTAAATGAGCCTATTACGTTTAGAAGGCAAGATCTAAATACAAACAATTACAAGCAATGGAGATACACTCGCTCAAATAGTCCGACCTCCTAAAGTTCAATTGCGTTTTATTAGCGCCACGAATGAACCCTACTCACATGGTTGTGCTATGGCCGAACTCAAAATCACCTTTTACTAATGGACGAAGTAACAGGTTAACTTTAGCCCTGTGTGTAATTCCACTATATTTTTGCGTTGTCGACGTGACAGAAGAAAGCAGTGAGGTAATGAACAATTACAGTTGTCTATTGTACAAGTCGTTATATCATTTTTCTTTGTCGACAAAAAAAAATGCTTCCAATGACGTCAAGTTAACCAATAGTTGAAGTCCATTTTTCCAGTCGTTCGCTTTCTCACACGGGAGACCATAGAGTAGCTGCAGAAGAGAAAAAAAAAAAAAACGAAAAGTTTTGTTCATCCAGTGTTCTCCACATCCGTCTCCAATGCGTTGCCTCTGAAGGGCGACTCTTTAGCATTCAGCTGCTCCAAAGTTCACTCAGGACAAGTGATGATGATGGGTTCGCACGTGCGTCGTATGTATGTAAGCGTCTCGTCAAGTGCGTTCTCCTGTAGAGCGTGCAAATTGCGGCCGCTAGCCATTGCATGATTGATGCTGCCACTAGTATCTTAGTGGAGACCTCAATGTAGCGGCAAGCGCTACTTTGAGCTGCCAGAAAGGAACCAAGCAAACGCGATCACCCAAATGATACTAGGCACGATACCAGTGGACCTAGTAGTGTCTGAAGAAGTTCGTGCACAGCTGCCCAAATTGCAACCATTTTTGGGTGCGCGCAGAATAGTTTAGCATCAAGAAGCACGGTACTGTGCAATGAGAATAGAGCGGAACCAAGATAGAAATATCTGGCCAGAGTTCGGTGTAGCTCACTGGCTGTGCTTCAATGCTTGTACACATGTGTCTAGCAATGTGTATCGATGTACAAATGTGTATCGTTCTGCCGTGCTTAATCGCTTCTATATATACACGCATATACAAATGTATACATATAGTAAGTATAGTTAGTTCATATATTGATTAGTTGTGAATATGTTCTGTTCCCACAGCTGATAGCTTGGGTAGAACCCTTGCTTTTACAGATGGACTATTAGCCGTCTTCGGAAGTGGCCCACGTGGAAAACGGCATCTTGATAGAAAGCCTGAGCACCACTATTTGTCAGTATAGTAAACAAAAATTACAATCGTGTCCCAGCAATACACGTTATAGTGCTTTCACTGTATGATAAATAGCTGCAGAGCGTTTAAGGTCGTTTACCAAAATTTGCAAATAAATAAGGCTGAATGATCGACAATTCTTAGATCCGCCCTTTACCATAGCATCTTTATTTGCTTCTAGTATATGGAATTATGTATTTGTTTACAAAGAACAGGATGATACGTTGATAAGCGAACCGTGTCTGTTAGAGCTACAATAGAACCCCATTTTAGAAACAGGAGTGCACAACTACTACGGTATACCGTCAAAGGCTAAAGACAATTCAGCACGCCGATGAAACTAGTGCATAATTTGGAAGCAGTCGTTCTTTAAGGTCACGTCGAAAACGACATGTCCAAGGATACCTCATTACGTCACGCGTAGCGGGCCACATCTGATGAAAACCTGTCAGAAGACACTTGATGTGGCATCACCACTCGACAAGGCTATGTGAGAGCTGAAGTACGGGAATCCTACATACACACACATATGTGTATGTATATATATATATATGGAATTGGAAATCCACAATACATATAGGAAGATACAAATGGGATCAGCACAGCTGAATTTGTGGGTCCCCTTCAAAACGATTGCCTTTTATTTGTACAGAGCTTATATACTATGCGCGTATAAAGGCGAAAGCCGTCTAGGGGAGTTCGTGGCTAAACTGTCAGAGCCCCTGACGTCTTTAGCTTCTGGAAAATCTACGGACTATTTCAATAATTTCATATTTTGAATTCTAGAGTGTAGTCCTCTATAATTAAAAAACATTCGTGACATCAGTTTACCTTAGCTGTAACAACCTTAAATTCGGATTTTCCGCACACTGATTAGGCGCACGTAAAAACGTCATATTTGCCAGCAAAATACTTCTTTCTATAGATCTATTACGCTGGGATTATTATGGCCGAAGCAGAATAAAAGTAAAGTCGCATTGAATATGTGCGACATAAATTATTCGGTAACAAGATAGCAGCTTTAAAAGACTTCTAAAAGGCTCTAAATACGTGCAACGTGTTGTCGCGTGGGCCTCTGCCAGCGATTATTTGATGATGTGAACGTTCCCCAACGCAACCGATTGTAATATATCCAAGCGACAAAAACACTATCCATCAGAGTGGTAGGAAGCGCGGTCCTTCAGCTTAGCAATAGCTTAAGCCAAGCATTAAGCTGGATCGCTTTAATATATGTAGAGAATATTTTTGAATAATTATACGTGGATCTTCTACGTACGCTATATATAATTTGTGTCCTTTTTTTTTTTTTGTCCAAATATTGAATTGCTAACTGGATGGTACAATACAAAAGCTCAAAAGGAGACGACAAAGGGGTCATAGTGCATTTGCATAATGCTAGTTTATTCATAGACTAATCTTCCTATCCACCAGAAAAACAAGTTATTAATAATGTAAAGGAGCACTGATCGACACATCAGGTAAATTAGTTCTCTTCATTTCTATAGAAGTCGCTCAGAGAGCTGTTTTTATGCAATTCAGAGAACGCTCACAATTCATCTTTCTTAGGTAGAGACGCATTAGATCGCAAGACGCATTACTATTCACACTATGCGTTTTAGAAAAGGCTCCTTTGTAAGAAATTTACATTTTTAGGATGACATGACGACCACACTTGCAAGCTGCATAGCTATCCGGGAAAAATTAGGAAAAGTTTAAGTAAAAGTTCGAGTGTCATAAAAAAAAAAAATTATCGCGTAGTCGTAATGCTCCCTTTGAGTAATAACTTTACATTTCTGTAACAGTCCATTATGAAAGGGGATATCCTACTGCACGAGCCATATCTCCACGAAACACGCTAATCTTGTTTTAATGCTATGGTATTACTTATACCTTATTTACTATTCATTAGCGAATTATTGTCAAGTACAAGGTAATTTGATTGGGATCACATTGTCTGATTTGAAAGACCGTTTTGTGGCACTCCTGAAAAGGAAAACACTCTCTTTTGTAAACAGTAAACCGCACCACGATCAGTCGCGCACTACAAGTTCGGCCCTCAACGACCCCGCCCCCTCAATGGGTCTTTAAGCAGCCAGGAGCCTTTAGCAGATACAGAAAAATTGGCCCTTTCAGCATGAGCCCTCTCGATAAACTTGCGAATACCCTAGCATTTCCATCCTTTTAAATCCTTTATTAACTACGTTTCACCATCTTACAGGCAGAGTGTTACAGAGACACGATTAGAATTCAATGCCAATGTATTATTCAGGCCTCATAGACTGACAGTTAAAAAAAAGTCTGCTGCTTTTTGTGAAGCAAGTAAACTACGTAGCGGGTAGATCAGGCAATAACATGTGGTTGTGAACGTTGCATGGGACTCGTACCACTTACCTTCGTCGGTTCTGTAAGCTAATAACACCACTATAGGCGTCAACAACTTCAAGGCCGTTCCCTTCTAACAAGGAAGGAAACTAAAGGCAGTGTGTCTCACGTTCTTCCTTGAGCAGATAAGCGTGCTGTGATGGAAAGCAGTGTCTCTCAATTATCGTGGCTAAAAGTTCGGCCGCCGACATGAAACCTCCAGTTAGCGTGTTGTTTTATAGGTAAAATGCCAAGCAGCTCTTCCAAGAAGCCGCACGCTATGTAAGCGCAACTTAGACTTCACTTGGAGACTAACTGGGTAGAACTTCTCACATTCAAAATAGTGCTCGAATATTCCAAAGCAAACGGTTCCAGCTCTAACTTATCGGACACGTGGTCAGGTGATACTACAATATATATATATATATATATATACACAGAATAAAATATTCACATTTGAGCCATTTCCACAGGGCTATTTGTCGTAGCGGGCATGCTTTTGCCCACTCTTCTTTATAGAACATAACAGGCCCCAAAAACGTCGTTTGAGAAGATAAGCTATTATCTAATGTTTTCACGCTGATGTTAAAAACTTTCCTTTCGCCCGAAATTGACGATCTACGATATTAGCAGTATTCATGCGACTTTAAAAAAAAGGTCGAGGAGGAAAACTTTCGTAAAGCCAAACAAAACATCCTCAATAAAGCCTCTATTCAACGAGTTTGAAGGTTCATCGAAATGGTTTCATAAGTCATTTTTGATAGCCCGGATTTTTTTCATGTGAAAGTTAGCGCCGATCTAAGAAAGTAGAATAATAAATTGACCATTTGGCCATATAGTTCCTCCTGTTGGGCTTGCTGTGCATTTTGAATCATGACATGTTTGGGACCACTTGTCTGAAATCAGGCGAAAATTTTACTTATATGAAATATTTAAGAGACTTTAGCGGGTTCACATCAACCCATATCGCTTAACACATGGCTATAATTAAATAAAGTTATTTCCACATTAAAAAATATTTTGAAAATGGATGGTGAGCAATTCTGGTCCCGAATTGAAGCTGTAGTGACGGTCAATGGTGGTTATATAGAACAAACCTTCGCCAGAAACGACACATGTTTGGAGACAATTTACAAAAAAAATCCTGGTTTAGATGGCTGAAAAAAATTCAGTAATCCGCACACAGACGGATTCATAAAGGCACAAAACTTTACGAGAGAATGATTAAACTCCGTCCTCAATCAGCGATTAACGCATTTTTATCAAAGTTATTTTTACTGCAAGTTGCAAACACAGCTCACATAAAATAGAAATAAATTAAAAACATGTTACTTAAAGCCAGATATTTATGAGATGGGTTCCAGCTTCAGTGGGCTGCAGTGAAAATCAGCCGCAGGCAATATTTTCATCAGCTTCGTCGATTTCGGTCATAGCTAAAGCTTTTTTCAAAAAAAATCAGAACCTAATAGTGATTCACAATAATGAGATGTTGTTCTATAACCCGTTAACCTCTCAGTGTGATCGTAGCAACAGCGCCTAGGATTCTGCGATGAGCGAGAGAAAATCGACTGAAAACTGTATCATTTCAATTGAGTACCTGTGTACATGTCTATGCGATCGTTGAATACGCGTCTGCACTGAAATCAGTTGGGCCCGCTAGCTATACCGGCTAGTTAGCTATTTATTAGCCTAATTAGGCCTAGACCTACAATATAACCATAGGATTTGATAGCAGATCACTTTGTCAACTCAAGTATGTTGTTTTGTCCCGGTGAGAACCCAGTGGGTAACGTATTTGCCTGGTGATGTTCAAGACACGTGCGTGGTGTGGGTTCCAATCCGAGTATGGACAGAGTTCGTTTATCTGACGAAGTGCTACACGGACGCAAAACTCGAAACAAACAAACATGTTTGTGTGGTGTAGCTTTTAACAATGGAAGAACTCGAAGGCTATTGTTGACAGGTAATGTGTACGATTAGAGTGAATCGATTGCCGTTATACGTAAGCCTTGTAACGTAGCATAAATAGAATAAACCGGACAAAATTTCAATAATACTGAAGTCTATTTTTAATCTTCAGTAGCCATTCGATATAAAGTTAAATCTGCTTCATATTTACTGGTTTACCACATTGCCTTATCTGCTGAGATGCTGCGTGCTGTCCTAATGTTAACGCATGTCTGCTTTTATATCGTGAGATATCGATGTAAAAGTCATTGAAATATCGACGTTTCTTTTTCTCTAGTTTCCATGTTGGTAGGCAAAGAATGGTATGCATAAAGATTGAAGGCAAATCGCCCTAGCTAGCCGCCCTTGACCTCTTGAGCAGGAGACTAATTATTAATTAGCTTTAATTAATTAAATATAGTTTGAATTGTTATTTGATTTTCAGCACGGCTGTTTATTTGACCTTCGACGCTGTCGATTTGGCCGTGTCCACCTTAGAATTGTAACAGTAAACACGCTTCCAATCCGTAGGACGCACACAGCGCCAAGTACGAAGTAATCTTCGAGGATTTCACTAAATGTACAAATCGTCAGGTAAATAAATTATCGTTTCAACTAATTGATTTACTGAATGTTGAAAGATTCCGTACGATGTACAATTTTACGCTAACTTGTTGTATGGATTGTTATATGGCGTACATGTGGTGTAGTATAGATAACTACTCTCAATGAAGTAACTGGGTGTAAGAGAACGAGTGCCTGTCTGAATAGACCGTGCTAAAATCGATTTGATTACTCTTTCACGAGAGAACACTGCGTAATCAGTTTATATTATTCAAAGCTCAACATGCGTCTTCTATCAGATCGTACTGCGCATACAGTTATACCCTGAGTACGGTCTACAGAACTACAAGCATGATGCCAACAACTGGACGTACATAGGATCGAAGCTTCACGTGTGACAGTTACTTACTTCACTGCCAATCTATACTGTTTCATAAGAGACGAATATATCTGTCCTGATTCACTATCGACGTATTTTTGCATGCTGACATAGGTGAAAGATGTTTAAAGCAAACGGCACAATAGAATTTCGTTTTTGGGGGCAGGCTTCACAGCAGCTAAATGACCGTCTACTGAGATGATGGATCACACTGGACTTTGGCCTAACGTCGTCCGGAACTCCACTCTGTTGGCTGTTACTGTCTGGCCAATTTAATTAGCAACCAGAATAGGCCTGTCTGCCTACCAGAAAATCAGCATGTATTAAAACAATTCACGTGAATATATTTATCTAGGGCCAAATCGTGTCAACACATCATCGAAGGATTAATTTTTGACTCAATTCTCTCTTGTGTGATCGAAAAGTCCCCTAAGCCTAAACACGACCTGACGATGATGTTAAATGATTGATCATTAGCCACCTAATCTACCTTACTGATGGTAAGGTATTACGGAAAAAAGATCAAAACTTGCTGTGGCACAAAAGACAAGCTATCTTGAAGAGCAAATAACTAAAACGCTTCGGAAAACTGTTCAGCGGAGTAACTGTAAGTGCACTGTTCGTTTAGTTTAGCATAGCTCTCCTCATTGTGCCGTCGCTTCTAACCGAATGAATACTCATCTCTGAAGAGTCAAATTCAATTACTCACACTATATATTACGGAAATAAAGGTGTACAGGGTCGAACCGTATCCGATTGTAATGTTGTCCTTGAACCACGGCCTGTTCTGCATGGACGAATTTTTTTAACTTCACGTTCGTATTTCCATAACGTCGATTATCAAATAAAATTCATGTAAAATTTTTAGCTTGTTCGTCGCGACCGCGAAGTGGCTGTGGGTCGGTGGCAGGGCCTGATACGAGCAGGAACAAAGTAGACAATGCATTTCTACCTCGTCGGCTACCTGCCACAGGCATCGATGGCCAAACGTATGCTATAAACGAGCACAATATAATTGTTACCATGTGACATATTTTTTAAGGCTACGATTAAGAACGAACTAAGAGGACGTGAGTATATTAGCGCCAATCACTTTTTATAGATTCATTGAGTTCACTAGGATAACCTTGGGCATTGTCTGATCAAATCAGATCTGATCAGTCTGAAAGATCAAATCAATCAAAAGAAAAAGGATCAGTCAATGAAAAACATCGAAATAATAGAGATTCGTTTGGTATTCAATGTTTAGCGGTGGATGAACAACCAATAGCAACCAAATAACAACCGATTCTCCCTAAACCGCTCGAATTGTGAGCTATTACTCAAGGATTTTTTGAGGATGACTTCGGGCATGAAGTACTTATGTAATTTCAACAGTTTATGATCAGCTGAAGGTTGGCTATTTCAGCGTAGGCCCTATGACAAATAGTAATGATCATATCCTGATTCTGCTATGCCCTACGAAACATCGGTAGCCCCAAATGGCTTGCATGCAGTTTATTCTATATATAATATTTCTGTTAAGAATTAAAAGGCCTTACAGTTGATACGACACTTGAATGGTATTGCGCAGCCTCTTCTATTACGACTATATAATGGCTTTGCAACGCTCGACTTTACGGTTTTCTCTCAAGTTATGAACCATGAATTGTGCTTTAGGCGTTATCGCTATGTATGCGTGAAAACGTATTTATTATTCTACGCATGTCTCCATGCAATAATTTAAGGTGAAGTAAAGTGACGCGCGTGTTCGTCATTACCCAAAGCCCATTTGGCTTTCGTCGCTCCTGACCGAAAGCGACTATGCAGCATCAGTGAACAGGGCCACGAGAAGCTAACCCACAAAGTTAAATTTAGTCGACCCAGTATAACAAGGATATACGTGTCTCTTTAATATTTAGCGAACATACAGCATTTGCCTTGTAAGGTTGTCGTTACGGGCCTAACAAAGCAAATTTGCTGCTTTAGCCATTAGCGAACCGTCAAATTAAAAAGCCGAAAGTTATAAATGAACTTAAGTTAGAAACTGCTGTGAACCTTTTCTTAGATTGCGGCAAAGAAGGAGCTGTCACCGCATTTCATTCCATTCGCAGGTCATTTGCCGAAGTTACCGTTCTCTTAGCTCAACCATTTTTCAGCCAGACTGGTCACACCATGAGCGTACGCACCTTTAAGATCTTGCAAAAACGGATCGCATAGACTCCTGCTTTTTTAGAAAGGGACGATAAAAAAAACTACGCGTGCTTTGTAGTATACGTTTTGAAATGAAAGAATTTCAGTCGTGCTTATTTGAAAAAAAAACGAAGGCTGCAAAGTAGTAAAGAGCATGCACCATATTTTCTATTTAAAACAAAACCAGGTACTCTCAAGTGCTGTAGAAGGCTTGTCGGTCTGGGCTACGAGTCGATGCCGAGTGTTCATGAGGGCCAGCTGTTTTGCGTTAGACGAGAAAACCCTGAACATAATTCTCGTTTTAAGGCAAACCTAGAGGCCTATCACGGCGAGTGCAGACAAAAATATGGAAAAGCAAACTGACTTACGCTGGAGAGCCATCGGTTCACCCTGGGGAAGCCTGCAAAATAATTAGCCGTAGCACAGGAATTATGTCAGGCCATTTTTAAAAATCATGTGGCTGTAAAGGGACTCACAGCGAAGGTGATGTTGAATGAGCTGAATTTCAGGTTAATGCCGACTTGTCAACTGGGCCGCAGAAGAACCTTGAAGCGCGCAAAAAGGAGCCGCATTTGCTTCAACGTGTCATTATAGCTGACACGATGTGAAGATAAAAACGTAATCATTTAAGCTTGAAGTAACCTACAGGGTATATTTTGAAGATACGCGTGTATTTGTGGCAAATGTTTTAACTGTCATTAAGTAACATTACTACCAGGTTTTGAGCGGATTCCTTAACGCTGTCTATTTCGAAAGCAATTCGTGAATTTTTCACCACGATCGTGCCCTCACTCACATGTTACTACTCGTATTGCGCTTTGTATGGAAGAACTCGACACCTGTGTTAGCTTGATCTTTGCATGCATTAGACCTCTATGTTTCGAATTCTCCGTCCTGTATTAGTACCGTTAGGCATACGGTTGGCTCCCAGCACGAAACGAAGTCTGTCTATCTATGCCCGGGTTCGAAGCTAGACCACAACCTGCTTCTAACATTAGCAGGCAAATACGTAACCCGTTAAGCTATTACGAGGAGAGTTTACCAAACGTAGTCACCTAGAACCCTCCTGCTCCGCAAAGCTTTTTTTGAGAGGGAAAAAGGGCGTCCGGGGAAATTCAAGCAAAAAGGCAGCTATTTTAAATATTATTCTAATGATCAAGTTCGAATACTATTTTATCTATTAAATTCGACCGTCGTGCAAGCGGACTAACTTCAGCGGAGTCAACTCTGAAAAGAAAACCTGGTATTTCGGTAATTAGGACATGGGCGGTTGGTCCAAAGCCAGATTCTCAGGACATTTTTCATCCAGTAATATTGCGAGCTGGCTGGCTGACTGGCTGGCTGATTTTCCGAGGAGACGATACTGCGACTGGAATAAGATAAGAGCGCTTTGACTTTTAACCGTACAATTGAATAGCCAAGCTAATTTTGTGTTTAGGTTCGTGCTGTAAGAACATACTGCATTGAACCTTGACCCTATGCCAGGGTTGTCCATTGCTAAATGTACGTACGGCATCTCATTTACTCGAACGATCTATGCCAAAATGAAAATAAACTAAATTTTAGTGAAAAACGAAGTCATCTTTTAGGGCATCGTGTACTAATCATTTGAAGAAAAAAAAACGAAAGAATCATTTGAGAAAAGGTCTGTGCAAGACGCGTTTGCTTCGTGCTTTCTTTCACCAGTTGCCAGACAGCTTCCGGATTGCCAGACTACAGAACCAGGCGATTTTGTATTAAAAGGAGCCTTATTAACGCTTTTTGTTGTTAGGCATAGCTAAGGTTTGAATATATAATCTTACAGACTGGGGTTGTTTGTCGCACAATCGGTTTGAAACATAACTGAAAATACGTATGGCGACAGAAATTCAGCTAGTAACTTGCTGTCCATCCGTTGTTTTTAATTTATAGATTTGGATTACACGCATAAGTTGTTCAATTAACATTAAATGCCTTTGTAGACGATAAGAGGAAAAGGCTTAATAAGATGAGGCTTGCGAGATAGCGATTACCATAGTGTTAGGATATTTATCCTAGCCGACTACGTGGGTAAACGTTTATAGGTAAAGTACTGAAGCTGATAAAAACAACAAAAAAACAATGCAACGTCTAATAGAATAGTTCACGTAAATGGCTCTACAGAGCAAAAAAAAAAATGAAGAAATCAAGATAAAGACGATACTTTCGGCTAGTAAAACTCAAGCGTAGCTTTTCCACGCTTGGGACAGGGCCGTCGGATGCTTAGCCAGGGGTTGATGACCCACGGATTAGGAAAACTGTTGCACACATATAACTTGGGGGTGATCGACCTTCAATTTACTAAAGGCCGACAGAATGACATATGCCAATCTTCTAATATATTGTCCGAGTTCCCTCGTCAATGTATCGAATAAAAACTGCTTGGCTTTTCCTCGTTGGGAAAGTCTCCTCAAAGTTAACAAACACGGTATATATAGAATACTTTAACTACTTCAAAAAATATCGTTCTGGTGTAAATTGTGCGGCAGAGCAAATACATTGATTTATCTTTCAATAAATATTTGATTGATTGGGCGGCTCTTCGAACACCGAAGGTGAGGACGAGATAATTAAACATTTTCAAAGAGTTTCTTTCAAGGATTTCGAATTAATGATATTAATTTGCTACTTTTAACAGGTATATGTACGGATTAGACTCTGATTTAGGAAACGCAGTAAAGAATGAATTGTGTTATGTATGATTGAAAGACAGGGATATTTTTAGAATTTTGAATTTTCCCTCATTTCTCAAACTTGGTAGACGCACTGCAATCATCGTTCAATATCAGATGATTTTTGCATCTGCTGCGTTTCTGTTAGACAGACGGATCCTATGGCGGATGCGATCACTTTACATTCGGAGCAACCCAGTTTACTAGGATAGCACACTATTTCAATCGCTTAAAAGGCAGACCATTTCAGTAATTTATCTCTCTGCTTTTAGCTCAACGCCCTTAGAACGTATTTGATTATTAGCTAATTAATAAAGCATTTGCGACTTAACTCTTAAACGATCTATGCCTGAATATATCCATCAGAGGATGAACGTAACGACTCGTTCCTCAGAACTAAACGATTCAGCTCATGCAACTTCATTCTGAATCTGATCAGGTTCAATATAGTTGTCAATAATTTCGTTATGATGGGAAGTGACAAGCGCCTGTGACAGTTCGGTTGAATATGGCAAGCTCGAAAGAATATGTCGACGAAGTATATGATAGAATTCCTCATCTTCCTCATAGCATACATTTTCAAGCTTTCGAAGATATGACCGGGGCCACATAATGAAATGGCTTGGTAGCTTTATTGCTCTTCTGCTATCGGCTTCTGTCTGTGCAAAAATATCCACGAGATAATGCAGTATAGCTAAAAGCATTCAGCGGCACGAATTAACTTATCAGTTAACTGCTTCAATAATAAATACTTCATTGAAGTAATGCTGGGTACAGCATACGGTATACATAAAACAATGAGGCTCTTCTTTCTCTTTAGTAACACGTCACCTAACCTCACGAACTAAAAAAAGATTATAGAACATCTCAGATATTCGATAATGATTAGGGAGCAAGCTCTTGAGAGAGCACTTGAACAGTTCTTAGTAAGGTGCGACGTGATGAAGTTCTCTGGTCTTTTGCGTCGGCATGTGTCACTTATAAAGCCACGTTTCCAATCTCGTGAAGCACCCGGTGATAGCACAGAGGGTAGCCCGCTAAATTTACAGAGACACGATGCTATAGATTCGGAGCCATCGTAGACAAACTTTGTTTCGTGTTGCGATCCATCTCAAGTGACGCCTAACGCCTCAAGTACCAGGTGTAAAAAGGCTTATAAAGCGTATGCGACGATGATGGGAACCAGCGAGGTAGTGAGCCAAGTTATAAATAAAGACAATAAATAGGATACTCTCGTTCTTTCCTTTTTAAAATTGTAAGTCTGCATGACATAAAGCGGACAACCATTATCAACTCAAGGATAAAAGAGTGAAAACATATGATAACAGATAACTTATTTCGATGTAGTTCAGCCATTGAGCCGAACAGAGCAATGCAAGCCGCTCGGGAACAACATGAATACTGCAACGGGTTGAAGGTGGATCTTGAAACAATCGTATACGATGAATGGGTTTATAGTTTTCACCCTACTAATGAAGCCAGACTATAGACTGTATTAAGGTTCAGCAAATAGTAAGCCAGCAAATAGGTAATCAGTAGATTATAGAATCATGTCTCGTGTTATTAATCTCACATTCAAGGTAAACATCAAAGGTGCATAAGAAATAAAAATCGAGATGCCTCCGAGCGCATTTGAGATTTAGAGGTAAAAACAAATGTACGTTAGTGTAATAAAAATTCATACGATCGACAATTTCTTTTGGCTAACTGACCGGCCCCCTTCATTAGCTTGTAGAAGATGAAATTACCTAGTAACTTGTGTTCATAATCAATTAATTCCTCGGTGCGCTATTGATCGTGGCATAAAATCTGATAATAGAGCTTGCTTCCCGATTAGCAAATCGCGTACTTAGAGGCAGCCGGCCAAATCGACACCTGATGTTCTTCACTGATCCAGTCAGATTTGGTCCGTGGAGTAGTGATCAGTCAAGTGTCAATAAAGCACGGGAACATTGTAGGTTGTGTCACCTAAAATCTATTTTAGTTGAAATCTATTGTGAAAATGGAACGATAAAAAAATCAGAGGAGTCAGCCGTAATGACGTTAGGGTTCCCTAGTCGTCCGTACGTCTTTTTCAGTCGTCTTGTAATCATTGTTTATTTAACATCTGATGGTGAACATGGAGAAGTTTTAGTTATTTGTTGAAACGACCGGTGGTTGTGCAATGACCATCTACACAGCGTAGAGGTGAGCTGCCGCGCTCCTAGCTCCTGTGTCGCCGTACGCGACGCCCTGGATCTGTTTAATGTTCCTATACAAATATTTGTCCCAATACATTTGCTGTGATATTATCTAATAACTATATTATTAATAGAAAAACGATATTATCGAGTGTCTCTACTCTAAACCTTAGAATTGTTATTTAGACGAGCTTGTGTCATAATCTAAGCAACCAGACCTCTAGACAGCAATGAACTGTACGTAGGTTTTATTATTATTTCTGTGTACGAACAAGGCGATAATACGCTGTTTTTAACCAGAATCAACATAATTAATGGCTATATTTTTTTTTGTTCCGTGTCTATTGATCTGACGCAGTTGCAAGCCGCAAATTCCCTCGATAGGTCTTATATTGTTGTACCAAATCGACGAGCCAATCAACGAAACAAAGCCAGATTCAGAGATATAGGGAAAAGAAATACGCGGTACCATAGATAATATTATTTGCGTACTCGAATTCATTAAGTCCTGCTTGTGAAGGACTGATGTCACTTTCGCATCCAGTCGTTTATACGACGCCGAGGATCGAGTCCTTCCATAAAGTGCTGCTCAAGCAGAAGTTCTGAGTGACGAGCAATTGACAGACTTGGGCTGGTATGTAACATTGTATACACTGCACGCATCGAAATGGCCACAACTGAAATTTCCTGTGTGTTGAGGATATTATAATAGGTCGGAGCTCTCGTGCGATATAGAGGAGGCATTTGATTTGTCTGCCTAAACAAATTCGTATCACATAGCCTCGGTATGTACATAGAAGGGCTATGTGTAACTAAGGATTGGGTGTTCGCTATTCTGTACTTGATCAAAGACCAGCTACGTAACTGCGGAACCGCTCCAAGTGCCAATAGTTATATTAGGATATCCGACTTTGGGTAGCTATTCCAAAAACAAGATTTCTGAACTGATCATTTTTCCATGACCGGCTCCCCGGACTATTATAGCCGTTTATAAAATTCGTCGTATTACACCGATATCAGTTTTTCGTGCATCGTTTCAGGATATGTAGATCATCAAAATGGGTACGGATTAGGTGATGTAAACCGTCTGAAATCAAGTTGTTTAAAGCAGATACAATATATCTAGTGAACTGTTAGTTCAATATAACGAATCGGGAACTTATTTACGATAAGTGTTCAATTAGCTATGGTAAGAGTCGCCTAACTCCTTTAGTATCGTTCGTTTTCTATACTAGCTTTGTATGTTGCTTATTTGTTTGTGTACATGTCTATGCATGTATACAATACTTAGGGTACATAGTCGAACTGCTTCCCCTGCAAAACTTTTTTACGCAAACGATATTCCTTGAGCTCGTGATTTTTTTTTCACGAATATATAAATAATGTGTTTGAAACGAGTTTTACTAAGATTCCCGCCAAATTTTAAACTTGCACCAGGCTCATGAAATAGACATTGCTTGTTTGCTTTATGAAGACGCTATTGAATATCTAACTCATTGATATTGAATAGCCACCTCTAAATATTCTAACACTAATGATCAACATGAAGCAATACGGACGTATTTTAAGTCCTATAAGACCCATCGTACAAGATGTCCTCCTTAAGCTCGCTCAACAACTTGTACAGCTTTTATCGTTGGTTATCTGGAAGCAGTTTCTTCGCGCGCCCATACATCTACACGCATTATTTAGCCTGGTCATGGAAACAGCTAGCCTTTGAAAATTAATTAAGATTTTTTCGAATCTCTTCCGTTCTAAAGTGATTTCGGTTTTGTACATGTTTGATATCATTACATTCGAATATCCGCAAAGCATGAAGGAACTGGTAAGCAATAACTATGGCTGTAGGCGAAACTAAATGCGATAAATAAATTTATATCGCCCTTTTATTGAGTGTTAATTTAACGAGTTTAATTTTGAGTGTTAAACCAATGGCTTTCACAAAGGCGGGGCACAGACTGTCGTAGCCGTTTTGAGACCTTAATAAACTTTGTTTAGAGGTTTTTTGGGAACTGATGCGCTACGTAAACGAGATTTCATTACGGAAAGGTGTTGCACGGTACTATGAGACCTTGCCCGCTAAGCCCCGTACTTCGTATACTTGGTTCGCCTTGCTATATTCAAATATTACTTCAAATCAGAAGGACTCACTTCGCGCCAACCCAAATGAGTTTAGCTGTTCAGAATCACGACCTGATATCAGCGGATAATTAAGAGTTCGATAAAACAGTAATGTAACGCCTATTAGTAGCTGCTCGACCGGCTTTTTTTTTTAGTTTTCCCCTTAGAAAAAAACACGAAGGTCAGTTAATTAGCTAGCATTATCGCTGACTGGAATTTTATTAATATGCTGCAGCTATCATATTTTTTTTGTTTTCTAGACGTCGGCTGCTTCAGTGTTCTCGAACAGCCTATATCGACCCCGTATATAGGTTCCTCTTAGAGTGTAATAATGCCGGCACTATGGAGGCTAGCTGAATAGCGTGAAACGGCGTAAAGTAAAACCGGTTTTGAGGTTTTGCTTAAATTTTATCTAAAAAATGTTATTATTTAATTCCTTCGACTATGCTCATAGTCGTCTGGCTAGCCACGTTTCCGTTACGTGCATGGCTGCAACGAGACCAGAAAAATGATATTTGGGAGGTATGAAAGGTAAAACATTTGTTGCATTATTTTTAAAATATGGGTTAAACAGATCGATTCTTACTACCTTCTTATCAGTATGAGCCAAATGTTTATTTTTCACACTTAATATTCTCGGTGTAAAAACTACGGCTGTGTTTATTTTTTCCGTTGTCTTAATTATTTGTTTCTGTTATTGCAAGCTACTTCTTGGTGAGCAAACTAGAAAAAAGAACTAAAATGAAAACAATAGCGCGTAATCTGAAACGATAGAAAAACGTCATCAAATCCCCTTAGGTTGCTGCGCTTTTTCAGTATCATACCGTTGGCTAGTAACTGATAAAGAGCTTCGTCATCGCCATAAAAACACGTGCTTTACTGGCAGGACTATGATTTTAGCCAGATCGGCCTCCAGCACGACAATGATACGACCATTCCGATACACGCTAAATCTCAGTCAAAGCGCACATGTTCTCGATACGTGCACGAAAGTATATCAATACTTCGGTCGTAATCTATCTAGAACGAAGTGTCACAGTTTAGCGTATAGGCCATAATCTCTCTGCTATTTCAAGCATTATATAATTATTATATTAAGATTATTAAGATTACATCGATCTACTAAATTTATGGCTGTTCCTACATACATCTTGCTTAATTCAATAGCAATTTCTTTCTAACTTTATATAATAGAAGGATTCAGAAGTAAATTACACGTACTGCGATTGTCTTATTTGAATGACATAAGCTAGTAGAGGATCTTTGGCGTCATATCACAATGAAAGGTAAGGAAACACATGTGACAGTAATAGCTATGGTACGTTTTTGAAAAGGAGTTGGAGTGGAAGCTATTTAAAACAGGCCGGAATGATTCATCCGCTTACTATTCCACCCTGCCGTACGCTACGTGTTGGGAGTATGATGATAATTATGCTAGTCATACGCTACTGTGACATCGGCTGAAATTAGGCAATCAAAGGGTTTGAAAAAATCATTGGATTTGGGCTGGCGACCGATTTCGTGTGTTCTGCTGGTTGTGAATCTCCAGGACAGTAAATGGAAAGAAAATGAACAACCGTCTGTAATATTTTTGCCTGTTCACAATACATTGCCTGCTCTAGCTGTTTCCCTAGAAGACGCATCTGTCTGCTATTTTTTTTATACCTCTTCTGCTGTTCTTTTCATGAAGACAAGTTTTCGGAATCATCACTTTTGTGTCATCTCAAGAACTTGCCCGACCAAAAAAATACAAGTAGCCGGCACAGGTTTCATCAGAAGTGAATAAGTTTTTTCCAGCAGGCTTATAACACGTCATGGTAATAATCATGCGATCATATACAAAACCTTTTTTTTTTTTTTTTTTTTCTATTGTATTGATAAATTCAGTTTCTGTCGTTTCTCTTAGTGCGCTAATTTCTGGTGATGATTTTCTGAAAACGTCGAGATATTGACACCTACTCGGAGCGGGCGCGTCAGTCACTTAGACCACGTTTTTTCCGATGAAAATTATGCAGATGAGTTTTGGGAGGAAAGTCAACGAGCCAACTTAATCCCTTTTCAACCTTTAGTTATTTTGTAGTCATTATGATCAATAAGCAGTTCTCCCATCCTTATGTGTTATGCCGTATAGTTATATCTAATAATCATTAGATTTCGAAGTGCAGGAAATATTTGTCAAATGATAGTTCTTTCGTCCGATGCTGCTCCCTTTGCTAGACACAGTAGCAAAGGCTTCTATTTTCGATTTCAAATCTCCTGGCCGGCCAATAGGCGGTACTCGTACAATTTTTGCTTGTATAGAAATGTTCGCGTGTGCGTAACATATTGTTCTTGTCCTAATTTTCTAGATTTAATAAACACAACCATGAGTTTACTTCTCCTTGTTGGAAAATTTCCAAGTTATAGTTTGGAATTATAAAATTATTTCATCAATAGAGCTTTGTTAGTTGGTAGAAAACCTATGCGCCTTCCACTCGACATGTAGACTATAGAAGCTATCACATAGCTTGTCGAAGGCCACGTGCTGAATATTAGAGGACGAATCAGAGCTGAGCACTGTCATCAGTCCGCTGCGCAAGTCTTAGACCTAACGATGAGTTGACATAGCAAAGCCTCAAGAAGAGGCTTTGCTCACGAAGAGGAATCGTAAGAAGACAGTAGAGCAAAGCGATATGTAAAGGTTGCGTGATTACGAAGTAAAGCGTTTTCGTTTCACGATTTCCGGGCCTATACCGATAGTATTCAATCGAATCGAGAGTCGGAAGCTGTGCTACGCTTCATTTCTGGGTTGATTACAGTTGAGTATACTCGATTACCGTTGACACTTCATCATTCATTGTGATGCTGAAGAGTCGTTAAGGTTATAGTATTGTATCCAAGAGGGTTTCGAAAAAAACATGGCGAGTGAAGCCACTGAATGTGCGTGAGGAAGTCGTATTTTTTTGGGAAAACTTTTGAAACAAAATGTCACAACATTAATCGATGTAATTTAATTATCTGCTGTCATTCAGATCACGAAAGATGAATACGCCAACGTGATACGAGAAAAACCCGATCGGATAATATAACTAGCTTGAAATCTAATCGTCAAACCCTTTTCGTGTGAAGAAACCTGCAGCATTTTGACATTTTATTTAAATTTTTATGCATAATATGAAAATGTACGATTGTTTTGTCTGACGGCGTTCAAGACGAAGCACAAATCCTCTCTGTACTATGCTGTCAGTGGTGCCATCTGTCAAAGTAGCCGAGTACATCGATCGTACTGCCCTTCTGTACCACCGATAAAAGGTGTTGTCGTAAAAACGGTCCTACTTCCATCTCCTTTGTAGATAACCACCGCCTGTTGAGTCGAATAAAAATCATATATAGGTGTATATTTGCAACTCAAAATCTTACGATATCCGCAATTTCATTGTTGTTTGGTTAAGAAAATTGGCCGAAAAATAAGAAAAGCCGTGAGAAATTTGCCAGCGTAGAATGTAGCTGACGTTCATCACTGTACAGTGACTCGTATGTGTGTTCATTTACTTGGAAAAATTGATAAGAAGAGAAGCGCAGAATTTAAGTGAGTTGCGAAAAAATCAACGCGTATGTAACTATCTCGCGTATGTATCTCGTCGGTATCGCAACGGCCAAGAAACTCATAAGTCTGAGTAAGTGACAACGTAAACGACACAACTGAATACGTTACGTATAAGGACAACAATTAACATTCTTGTCAAAACAGATAAAGGAATCGTTCCGTTATAATGGCTTCAGCGTTTTCGCTCGACCTACTACCACCTGAGGTAGAACCAATCAGCTTGATTCGATTAGCTAATGGGGTTAGGAACGCCAAAACAGGGTGGGAAAGGCCTGTACGCCCTGAATGCTTCAATATCTCACTCTGCATTATACCTTTCCCCGGGTGCCTGAATCAACGTCACTGGCTTCGAGCGCGCGTGTGTGTGGCACAATGTCAATAGATTGTGTACGGTGCACCGTAAAGGATTTGGCCTGCGCCGGTTGGGAAAGCCGTCGTCACAAAGACGGAAAGCCAAGGAAGGCCATGAAATAAAGCGATGTTTGCTCCGCGCCACCCTTCTGTTACAGTAATCGCTGGCTGTCAGCCAGACCGAACTCCAGCAGCAAGCTTGAGAATATATCGACCGGCACCAGCAGCGGCGGCGGTGGCAGCAGCAGCAGCAGCAGCGGCAAAAACCGAAGGAAAACTGAAAAGAAAGTTTCTTGCTTCCATCCAATGCCGAAACGAATGGAAATGCAAAAACTTCAAGGCTTTCGAGCTTTTCGCGACACCTTCTCTTGTCCGCAAATAGAAAATCTGGTGCAAAAAGTTGAAACAAAATGTTGCATTCTTTCAAAGCCAAGAGGAGCTGTTTATCGCCAGCGTTATTTTGTGGTGAGATGGTTGATTGCTAGTGTTTTTCTCAAAAGATGGAGGACGCTCGCTTGAGGCTATATCCAGAACCTAATTAAAGACCACAGGTAACGTAAAAACTAGGAAGGAAACTGGAAAAGGAGCAGTGGGAAAGAAGAAAAGCTGACGGAAGTTTTGGGACATAACGGAGCGAGAGCAGCGAATGCAGAAACCGACGAGGAATCATCTTTTAATCGTTCCCCCTGCCCTCTCCCACCCTCTAATTCTTCGGACTGTTGTTGTTCTATTGGGATAATGTTAGGCGTCCTCAGATTTCGTTACTCTCCCTTGCTTGCCCGTAAGAGCAATGTTTGCCCTATGATGACTTATTTCAAGAACAGAAGAAAAACTATGGGATATAGGAGGCCAAGCTTACAGCCTTATGCGGCTTGCTGCTACTAACACATACGTCAGGTATTTCGAGTCAAGACAGAGCATTTAACGATTTGAGTATTCGACATGGTATCGCGTCGCCTGGGGGTATTACTTCGCAAGGATAATATAGCTATTGTTCTGTAAAAGCCCAAAGTCAGAATGAGATCCGTGTATTTCCCACTTTGTATTCTATTAGGTATAAACGCGTCAACGTACCTCAAATATTTAAAAAATGGTTGGTCTCGAAGTTCATATATAATCAATAAATAACTAAGGTCAAGTGAATATCCTATAGTTGAGGTAGGCGCATACATAAGTGGATTCGAGTGATAAAAATTTATTCAAAAGAAGCGTTTTAGGTAACGCCTTTAGGTGACCTTGTACCGCCATTGATGTAACTACAGAGCAAAGATCGTCCGAGAGCAAAGTTGACCGCAGAAACTCTTGATTACTAATATGAAGGTGAGCATCTGACCTTCCTTTTGATGTATAATAGCTGTTAAATAAGCTGCCGATATAAAGTTCCGGCGAGGGGTCTCTAAAGCGACGTGCGTTCGATTCCGATACGAAGGGGATTGCAAGACTCAATTTCCCCTACATATGTTATGGACGCCTCACGTGGCAGTAGTGCCTTCGAATATCGTTGAATGCAAAAATGACATGTATTTATGAGTCACCCAATGGACTCTTCAAAAATTTAGCTTTAACTATAACGAGGTATTTTAAACATATGAGTGTAAATTTAGTGCAAACTTAGCTCCATATTATTATATACAAAACCATGTGTTGAAGCCACACGCCATTTTAGTAGAACGAAAATACTGCAAATAACAATTTAATTATGTGGTGCAAAAAATGCACAAAGGTATTACTATTTCATTACACGGATTTCTCTTTGGGGAAATGATGATTAGGTGCATCAGCGTAACGATCAACACAAATCTTTAGTGTGTTAGCTAAACTCTCTTCTTCGCTGTTGTTGATAGGTGCTTCTTAGATGACGGCCAGAATCACCCGCCAGGGCTGTAGGTGACTAGTCCTTCGCGAAGTAAGTACTTACGGCCAGCCGTCTCACATTTTACCAGTGATTTTTATGAAAGCAGACCTTTCTACTTCAAGTTCAGTCTATTGTAGTCAGACGCTAAACATTGCGTCTGAGTTGTTATATATAATATTCAGTGGATTATGTACCCAATACGAGAGACAACGGTGTATCTTAATAAGACCATAATCGTCATCAGCGTCAAGTGGAAGAATTACCTAGTGTCAATCACATGGTTGTAAGCATTATTGTATAATTAGGCATGACAGGATAAATAGTGCCTTAGCTGAAAAGGGTAGCACACTAACCGGTCCGTAGAAGCACATTTGACTAGTGCTCATTTCTAGTTACAATTTATGCCTTGGATGAGCCCGAGCAATCTTTCCATGAATACTTTAGTTATCTACTAAAACGAATTATTACTGAATCTTCCAGGCCGGACGGGGCAGCAGTCGAGGCTGTGACTATAAGGCACATGGAACAATTCGTCGTACCATCTGCAGTCTAATTGTCTCGCCCGTCTGTTCGCTAAAATAGCATGCATATCTGAGGGCCGCTTTTTCCATTCTTGTCGTGCCTTGACTTGCCAGTCATTCACCCCTCTTTGCCTATTCTTTATCCTGCTGCCGATAAGGCGTTTTCCGCTCATTAGGTGTCATCAGGAAATCCATTATGCCTTCCTTGTGGTGTGGCCGCAATAAAGAAAGGTAAATATGGGGTAGATACAAAGGAGTTTATTTCAAGATCTAGAAGGCAAGAATTCTTTAAATAAGGTCACAAAGTTAGAAAATCAGGACTCAGACCGATGATCAGTGGTGCTATCCAGCAATGTCGTATGGTTGCAAAGTCAATGTACCAAGCGAAGGGGTTTGCCCGTACATTTATTTCCACATCGGCTAAATGGTCGTCCATAAGAGTTGGACATCACGTTAATCAGGGTAATAAGTGAGATTAAGGCTTTAGTAGGATATTTTAGTTAGCAGAAATATTGTCAAGGTCGAAGGTAAGGTGCACGCTGGCCACGAAATGTACTTTATGAGCAAATAATTGAAGTTCCACTGAACCTATAAGTAAATCCTTAGATCAAACAGAAAATTTTATCCTATTGTGCTGTACGCATAAATATATAACATTCGCCCGACATATTTTCTTTGATAAGCGGGTGCACTCAGCACTTGCGCTTCTCTATATTGTCGCAGATGGCTACCTATTCGATTATTCTCACAAATCACTCGTGCTGCCTAGTTGAATGAATACGTTCCATTAATCGCTTGCTATGAGACAATAAACAAATACGTTTTTTTATATTTGATTTTACTCAGATCTGTCAAACAATTCGAACGATTGACCGACGGGCACAGCAGATTGATTTTTCTCTACGACAACCAGACGGCCGTATGTCTCTGTCATGTCAGCACGTTCGAGGGTAACGTACGATAGCCTGTGGCAAACATACATATTTCGTAATAGACGCGTCTGGAAGTACGCGTACACCTACGTATAGGCCTGCCGTTACAGTCGAAGAAGACTTCAGCGTCGATAAATTCTCGGATGCCAATATCGGCGATACTTTTACAGCACAACGCCTATTCGAGTTTAGAAACTTTGAGCAAAGTATGCAGTTTGATGTTATGCGTATCGTGCATCGTGCTAGTGCTTTTTTGGTTCGTTGCTTCGTGAACAGTCTTTAGGAGATAAAAGTTCCGTTTACGGAGCTCGCACAAATAGCTTCCACCGGTCTCGCCGAAGATACACAACACGCTATCTGGTTTCCACGAATCATTAAACTTAATCAAAAATGGGGCAGCTTTATTGCGGATATGCACATTTCCATGGCTGCATTCTATGAACGAAAGCCCAATCACGAACAATGTGATAACCCATTATGTTATTTATCTAATATCATACTGCGAGTAGTTAAACTTTTTTTCCGTCACATTTGTCCCGTGTTGACCTGGTAAAAAGGGCACGCTAAAGGTTCCCAGGTAGATCGAGAAACTAGACCTTATGGCAATTATGACTCGCACCCTGTTGTCTTAAACGTCAAATATATGGTTTTTTTAAATGGAAATTTCGCTTTTAATACCGTCGATCCTATGTTCGAGTACCGCAATCCTGCAGCTGACTAATGCCTATATATGCAGCTTCAACGAAAGCCCTCATTGTCATCAAATCGTCTTAGTTGTAGTGAATAGACTTTGCTAGCTTCTACACCAAACTGTCTATGATATCTATTACAGGAAACGGTATAGAAGTAACGTACTAGTCCATCGTAATACTATGCAAGGTTAGACGCGTGTAATATACACTACAGAACAGTGTAGTCCTATTGTAGTGCGTCCGTTATCTATAATAATACCGTTACCACACAGTTCCTGTGTGGTAACGGTATTCTGTCTGTTTCCTCTCGAGATGATTCAATTCCTTTGAGTCAGCTGAAAATCAAGTTGGTTAACTTCAAAGCAATGAAGCATCGCTCCGTGTCTTAGGCGAGTCCTTAGACCTAACACTTATCTCATTTCCTATACCTGAAAAATCTGCAATAGCAGCAACAACCGCATTCGAACAGGCGCAGAACATAGAAAAATAGCTCCCAGCTCTTTAGAATTGTCACAGGCATTGCCAACAAATCGTATTGTCTTCGATGGCAGTCAACTCTCGTCGATCCGGATAGGGGGGCGGGAGAGAAGGGCGGAGATGAGTAGAGGATGAACCAATTGTAATAAGACGAATTGTAATTCAGTCGATCCAACGAAAGAGGAGTGCTAATTGTGGGTTTGTTTTTTTGGCGATTTTCGTTGGTAGCTGCATCCGATAAGCTGACGTGCATTGTGAGACGACACGACGCGACGCTACCATGGATGTGGCTGTCACATGGCAACAGCCGACTGCGGCCAAATTCGTCGGATCGCCTACGGCAGTTAGCGTTCGTATACCACGGCGAACGTCAGCAAAGAAGATGAATAGTGGTTTCGATACGGAGGACATGTTCCGAAACTGTATTAAGGGGACTGAGGGTTGAATTTACATAAATCCACTTCTTGAGGAAATTTGCCGGACTCCGGAAGTTGGCAACGAACATCGGGAGAAGACGTCGGTTTTAGAGCAACGGCAGAGAACTATAGAAGTGTCAAAAAAATTATGTGCCTACGAAATGGTACAGATTAAAAGCCCTTTATGCAAGACGCTAAGAATTGAACCGGACGCACGCAGAAATAGGTCTCGCGACGATGAAACGAGAACCAGATGAACCTAGAAGAAAGAATAAGCGGGCGACAAAATTTTAGATCACTGAAGCCTTTGAAAGAATTGTGAAATAAGTGAATACTCAACACCCATAAAATGTTAGGACATATGAAGCAATGTTCCCCGTAGTTCAAGGCGTTCTTATTAAGAAGATCATGTGTTAGCTTATATCTTTAAGCAGAAGGTGGCGAATTCTGTGATCGAGGCTATGCGTGTTATTCGGTAATGCGTGCGTGTGTGATGAAAAGCGCGCTGAGCTTTGAAGCAGCGTCCTCTCAAGCTTATCACACGGGTTCTCAATTGTTGGAATCTTCTCTTACGTCAAAGTAACTTTGGTGCTTTACAGCCCAGCAGATAGGTAGAGCTTTCTTTAGACTGAAGCTCTAAAACATACGACTGAACTACTAATCGGTGTTATAAAAGTAAATTTTTTCTCGACCGCTATGATTTCGAGTGCTAACACGGCTAGCATTTCCAACCAGGAAACGACCAGGCGCTTTCGTTTATGCCAACATTGAAGGCAAGTCAAACCGCTAATAGGAAACCAAAGAAAGGCTTTCTATACAAGAAGACCGAGTGTAATTTTTTGTTATTGCCTAGTCCTTGTTTGTGTATACGTGATAGCACGATTTGTATCATCATGACATCTGACGATATCGTTTCGAATAGGCTCCGGGTAATATTTATCCACGAGTGGAGCAGATTGTCCCACACTGACGATCAATAGGAAATGGCTGTACTCCGATCTATTGATCTTCTCTAGTTTCCGTAGCATTTTTATAATCAGCGTGCCGTAATACGATGTTCAATTTGGGAACAAGTGCAAATCGACGGAACGGATCACGCATGAAGTAAAGGTAACAGCAAAATATGGAAACACCTCGCAATACGCTTATGTAGTGCAATAGTACAATATTATAGCAGGGTTTAATGAATAAGCACACGTCTACGGCCATATAATCCCAGAGCAGGTGGCTGTAAAGCGCTTGGTTTCGTCAGCCAACCGCTCAGCTAAGCTAATTGTACTTCCTTTTTGTAGTAGCGGTGAGATGGCTGGCAATATACTCAAAATCGCAGAAAAACCGATATGAGCGAATCGGGAACTAACAGAAACGAACGAGGCCGTAAAGTGGACGCATGCACTTGGCCCGATTGTAAGGCTAATGTGAAGGAGACGTGGGTAAGCTTGACAAACGTATTCCTATGGAGAAAACTTGTCATTATAAAGAGACTTTTGAAACATTTAGCAGATTCGTGAACGCCAACGGTGCTTGCTAAACCTAGGACTAGTTTGTGGTGTTCTTAGATAACATTCGAAGATTGGCTCGTTTTTCCCCGACAAAAACAGATTCGACCGGTGAATTTGATCGGATGCTTCGTTGTCGACCGGAAAAACCCGACACCGGCCTTCGGAGGCATGTCCACTAAAAAAAGAATACTGATTGCTCTTGCTAATCCGAGACGGGTTATTTCAACAAGCAGCGTACACAAATAGGGACTGCTGTTGGCAAATTAGAGCAGTAGGCTTCAGGTATGTTGATACCGAGAAACCCGAAGGCCGCCAACCCATATGCCCTTCATCAAAAATACCTCCTTCAGGTACATTGATCATCATGTCGCATAAACTGGCCACTTTTTGGTGGGCAGCGGTGATACGACTACTCTTGTTTCCGATCTAAGTTTCTATCTAGCTGTCTAGGTTTGAGATGACTTCAAAGCGGCCGTACCCACACGGACGTAAGCAAAATTGTATGCATTTTTTCAAAACTGACTGAATTTGGCAAGACATCATTAGTCGTGCCAAATTCAGTCAGTTTTAATTAATTAATCTCCGTACCTCGTAGAGCATGTGGGACTAGACAGCGGAACGTGAGGTCAAACCAAGTAGAGTTCCTGGCAGCCTCTCTCGCTTCCTTGAGTTAGAGCTATCCGTAGCTTGAACGTTCGGCGATTTTTTGACCCTCTGTTAATTAAACAGACTTAATCTTCTGATAATGAAATTGACTTAGCCTAGGGTCTTTATTTGTTGCGTTGATTTGTTTTTTTATACCGTAAGCAGTTCTCTTCAAGCATCCAGAATTTCCAAAAACTGACCTCATAATCATTTGATCGGCTTTTTCGACATATAGCCGAAGATAACATCGAATCGGATTCCGTTAACTTGGTATTGAGCTTTCTGCAAAGCAGTTCCTGTTGCACCGTAGTTGAACTTCAGGAGAGTTTCTGTCGTGCTTCAGTGAGAGTTTAAGAGAGATCTCGAAGGGACACTTTTGAGTATGAAGTTGAAGGTAATCTACATACTACCATTTCGGTGTTCTAGAACATTTTCGCAAACTATTTTGTTTGTAGAAATAATAACAGTTACTCTATAATTAGTTAAACGGCTTATCCCAGGCTCGAACAGTTTTACAATACAGTTCTAATGTACATAGGTGATAAAATAATCCGCTGATTATCAATTCCGAAGAAATTAGCAAAGATCGACGTTAGTTTGATCGGACTTTTATTTTTTGTCAATTTTTTTTGACCGCTGTCATGTTTTTTTTGCTTCGTATCATTTCAAAATGGACCACTAGCTTAAATAGTTGGTGATGGTATACATGTGCCTTTCTGTATCCTGGTGGTAGGTAATATTACCTCATATGCTTCATCCTCAGCATGGCTACACAGATTCGGCATTCTGTCTCTATCGAAACAATAAGAACTAAACGGTTGGTAACTGAACCTTCTTATTATATAAGGGTCCGTTGTTAGACTTACCTTTTTTTCCGGGGCAAGCGTTAAGGGTTGTAGCCCAGAGTTTGACTTCGGCTAGACCGCTCGAACTAAATTAATAGAAATGGCTTATATCCAGGAGTGTTACGTCTGGCGCTGACAATGCCCCATTTTGAGCCAATGTGCAGAAACTTGAAAATATTTGACTTGCGTATGGATGTATTGTTCGCTTTCCTGACTTTAACAGTGTTGACTTGGGTTTCCTCGTAGGGACGGCTCGCGCTTTTTAGTTTGACAGAGAAATTATTTGAGAACTCTTCCCCTTTAAGGAAATGAAGTGTTCTCTATTATTACTTGGTGCTTAGGTTATGATACATTGAAACTGCATGAAGCACCTTTTCACCTTTGTATTTACCAGATTCAATTCTTTTTGAAGTCTGCAAGTATTAGGCATATCAGGTCGTTGCGGCTTAAGGGCTCTCACTGACATCTTGGCCATATTATACTGTTTCGAATAAGGGCCCTTAAGATCCTGCTCTATTCTATTAGCGCCACAGACCACAAATATCCCATCGTCACCATCATTCCACTAGTCTTTTTTCGCACATATTGCGCATATAGGTCTAGATAGGCTCGCTGCTATATAACTGCATTATTTAGGACCACTGCTTAGTTTAAAAAAGATCTGCTTCACCACGTTGTTCCGGCTGTGGGGACGATTTTCAAGCTTATCGTATACGGAACAGCTATAAAGAACTACAACGACATTCGTAAAACAACGAAGCCTGAAATCGTTTTTGTGACTCACGAACTCAACATATTCGTTATGTTATCCGTTAAAAATACGACCTGAATTCATTCAGCAGATAGAAATGGCACGACATATCCGAGATACAGTAACTTCTCGGCCGAGAAATTGCCTACCTGCATACGTTCGGCATATTATGTTTGCATTTTCTAACTAATATCAATATCAACTGATTGTTATTTGTAATATATTTGTGTGCATCATTAAGGTCCTTCCAGATACGACACCTTGTGAGAAGACTCTTTTTCAACGGGAGACGAAACATCAATATAAATTCACATACAAGATCGAGTACAATCTGAGATCCGAGTGTAGACTGATCACAGCTTCCATTTGGAGGCTATTTTAAACATTTTGCTCAATGAACACTCAGAACTATTGCGCTCGGTTAGTTATTATTTATTATTATTATTATATTTTATAAATTAAAAAAGTAAGACCAGAAGCTAGCTATAGCTGATATAAGACTTCTCACGATGATGTTCCTGTCCTATTTTGTATTTTGATTCTACAAACCCGACTTTGTTACAATCGGATACTGCTACTATATATTATCAACGAATAAATACACCACTCGTTGAGCATGATGTAATCTCTCTTCATGTCGTTTTTATTTACAGAGTATCACAGTATGCACATAGTTGCTTCATATATATTTATCGTTTCTCTAACTAGTTGATCATGGTCACCGTTATTTATTTATTTTTTTTTTTAATTATAAATTTTCGCATGCTTTTCATGTACGCCAAAAATTCTTCCGTTTTATTCAACAACATGATGTCTTTCTCGTCTAGCATTCTGCATTTATCCTTTCCTAGTTGAGTGGGTTTTCTGCTTTTTTCGTCGATTTCTCACTTAGTTCGCTTGAAAAATATGTTTATTCCTGTTGTCCTTCCTTTTATCTGTCATCGTCACTAGCCGATATACTCGGATATCAAGTACGTCACAATTATTCGTAGATGAAATTTTTTCTACCCTTTTTTCTCACAGTTACGGCGCATTATAGCGTCCCTTTTGCGTTCTCATCTCCCCCTTTTTATGGGGTTAGGAAAAACTTGAGGTCAGAAAATTGTTATTCTGAGCTGTAAGAGAAACAGTAATAATCCCGTTCATAGGAATTGAAACGCGTTCGCGTCTATGATATGCCGCTATTGTGACGGTAGTGATTATAGCAATACTTAGCATAAATATGGCTAATTTTGTTCCTGTTTGCTGAGATCAAAAATTATCAATATCGTTTTAATTTACCTATGCTTTATTGTTATAGGCCTAATTATTGAACCGACTTCGCCGTTATTTCTATATTATTGCACAACGCGTTCTACGTTATAGAAAGACGACGCATACGATCCCTATATCAACAATCCAGATTTGCCTCGCGACTACTAGAAAGCGAGATTACTTGAACGGACAAAATCATCGTTTCATTTTGCCCTTCGTCTTCTATTTTATCTATGCATTATATATTATTTAATTTTTATTTATCTTCTGTTTTTTTTTCCTTACTTTTTCTATGTTACGTCTTATCCTTTCGTTGAGCCTCTAGTCAGTGTTTGTACAGGGATGCCACCTTCAGCGAAATGCCATGTCGCCGTCCCTTCTACCTTTCGTCGTGATTTCAAGGAAGGACCCGTTTAATGCGAGACCCAACTGGTACCGAAGGTCGGGCAAACGAGCACGAAAAGAACAATTTACGAACAAGCAACCAAAACAGTTGGTAGCTTCCCGTTTTCACCAACTTCATTCCTTATGTAACATGTATATGTACATGCGTATACCTACTAAAAGGTAGTTTGAGCCGGTATCAGAGCGCTGTTGTTGCCTTTCGCATTCTCCTTTTGACACTTTTGACGTTCTCGCTCGCGCCTCCGTCTACCGCGACAACAACGTAGTTTATTTAGCTACCATGGCGTTTAACAGTCACCTCAGCATAACATAGCGCGTTCGAAAAACAGAAGCCACTTCGACCTATAGAATTTTACATAACTTTTCCGATAGATCCATACCTCCAGCCTACTTCTGTTTTCCTATCAATTTTGTAAATGTTTTGCGTTCCTTTGACCTCACTAACAGTCTTGCTTGCTATTTATTTCTTGTTTAAGCCCACTCGCTTCTTGACATAACAATGAGGGAAACTAGCAATGCCACCACACAATCCAGATGATGTCATAATATGTCCCCGTTTAACCTTACTCGTGTCCTATCATAATAAACAAGAAAACCTGTTTATTAGCACCAGCACACAATCCAGAGAGTATAACAGTATGATCACATCCTTCTGCTACCGGGACCGGCAGGTTCTGCTAGGTCGAATTTTGTCAAAGTGGAATCTTACGAAATTCTCTATGTATTGGCTGTTGTGGATGCCTCAATACTAGACGCAAACGTACCCAGCTATCAAAATGAAATCTTGATAATAAAATTTGCGTATCCTCTCATGTCACTCAATTTGCAAAATACTCACACCAACACGTGCATACAACCGCAATTGCAGTTTTCAGTATCCAACAGACGAACGCTTCGTCTCCCATACGACGACAGTAATTTTCACAGGAAAAGCAGTTCAGCTTACTTAGCAGCGGTCTCATTACCGCCTCCCTCCCTCCCTCCTCCTCCCCCAACCCACCATAATCGTTTACTTTTTTTTGTTTGATACATGTGGTCATCGTACATGGGTGGTGAAGACACCCTGAAGCCGGAGTCCTGTGAAAAACCTTTAGCAGTGGTGGACTCGCCCGAAAAATATAAATCCCAAATTGTGCTCCTCATACCTGTGCCTTATTATTGCTGCCCTATTTAGACGGATAGTTGGTGTTGTTGTTCGAGTGGTGTCCTAATTTTGATCACACCTTCATCTTTTATTTTTTTTCATTATAGAGTTCTTTCTCCCCATATTTCTTCCCAGAGTTTATTCTCCCCACATTGTCACAGCACAATTCAAAGAAAATCGGACTCTGACTGTATCTGTACGCTATGCTGGTGTTGCGAGAGGTGGCCAGTGCCTGCGAGGGCAGAAGGATTCAATACTCGCTCGTACAGAGGAATATGGCTGGTAGCCACTAGGGAGTCCATAGGCATGGCGGAAGCAGCGGGGGTGCTCATAGAAGCTGTCATGTGGGTTCTAGGGAGAGTCCTTCGTAGCTTCGTCGATCCGTGTAAGCTCTGCTGATCGTATAGAATTGATCCTACGACGCTCGTCGGGGACATATCTCTCAATGGCAGCGAATCGACCTCGAACCCTGTTGGGTTGAATTGACGATAGCTGGACTCTTCCCGCTGCATCCTATCCAGTGGACTCTGATGAATGTCTCCACATAGGGGTGGAACATCTAAGACAACGCACGGCACGCAACCACTTTGGGCTTCTTTTGTGCATGAAGATGAAGCCTCATCCTTTGTAGAAGGTATCTGAAAACCAACATTGTAAAACTAGCGCAAATCAGTGAGTGATATTGAAACATGCTGACGGATATTTGTAAAACTGTCAGAATTTCAATATTCTACTTGATTGTACTGTGTTTAGAACCGGGGGACCGTCGCTTTCCATTTTCTATATCGATACAGCATAGTAAATTTTAGATTTTCTGATTCTGCCGTACTTAAACAAGTAAACAAGGCTTAGAGAAAATGTTTTTTTTGAGAAATAGCAATTTCGATAACTTGTGATTTTATTAGGACAAAATACAACCAACTGCCAAGCCCAGTTGCAAGTGGAGTACGAAATGCGTTGTTACCGAATGGAAGGACACCCATTTAAGGTTAAGGTGTTGTCACGTAGTCCGAACGATAACAAGTAAAAAGGCCATTTGGAAAGCAAGCACGGGTCCGAGAGTTTGAAGTGTTAGGAAGGTATTCCACGTCGATATTCTCGATGCACCAGAGGAAGACTGTCGAGACATTTGCTCTTCAGCTGAAATAGAATGCAGTATCCATATAAACATGTGAAGTATCACCACGCGCTCTCAAAGCTTATTTGCGCTTTTTCCATCTCGAGTAACTAATTATTATCTGACGCGAAGTAGAGATAATTTTTCCATATGTGTCGATAAAGAGCATTCTTTAATTTATTTTTCTTAGTTAGGTTATTGATTAATTTATTATTTTGAATACGAATTAGACTGTGCTTCGTAATTACGTATCCTAACATTATTATTATCGTTATTTTTGGGTGCCTGAGCCAGTAATGTGAACTGTGATCTTGATGTTTGTTGTCTAACCTTAGTCACGTAAAATATACCAGCTGTGTTTCACATATAAGCTAAAAAAAAAAAAAAAAAAATAGTGGATTTCAACCAACTCACTGAAATAATGAACATCAAAAATGGGTGCCGTTTTTGAGCTCTAAAACAGCATAAACGATGCAAATGAGAGACAACTTAATATTTAAGATACGCTGGAAACTAGATGGACACCAGTTTTTAAAATCGTTCATATTTCCTGGAGAATAGACACTTTAGAGTATATTCAAACGGTTATTGGCGCAAAAAACATTGGTGCATCCAGGATTATAACTTGTGACTCAAAAAAAACACTAGCAAGACACAAGATAATAATATACAATTCGCTAAACAAAAAACACAGCAGATTTTGAAAGTCAAAAAGCTATAGCACCATTAACGGGGTTCGTTCGTGCATGATGATGACGACCACGTTCAAAGGCTGCATCATCTTCTTATTTCATATTCTATTAAATAGTAGAAAACTATAATGTAATAAAAATAAACAAGAGAAAACCAAACTCGCCTTAGCCTATATCAACATAAGTCGCTTACCATGAAGAACATGCACGTGGACGGTTGCCGGCGTCGCGTGAACCGGGGCACACGTATACCTGCCAGAATGCTGCTCTGTCACATCGGAAATTATCAGCCTTGACACAACTCGACTGATATCGCTTGATTCGTCACGTTGCGTCGGCGTCAACAACTGCTGTGGTGATACGTCTAATAAACTCGTGATATTGATGCGGGAGTGTCTATCATAGTTGATGACACGTTTGCCATGATACCAGAATACATGCGACGGCGGATAGGGACAATCTTGGATGACACACGTCAGACTGACTATGCTTCCGCTGACCACGGACAGCTCGTTGCCTTCAGCTATCGAGGCATGCGGTGCTACAAGATCGAACAATAACAACATGGGTCGTGACAGAATCATGGCGGGAACTCCTGCTTATCTGGTAGCAGAGCAGACTATTGTAACAAAACTATGCACGAATCATGATGGATAATGAAAAAAAAACAGCTGCAATCATCGAGCCGAACTCCGCTGGTAGGTTTTTTGCACGTATATTAGGTGTGGTACGGGGCGTGATTATCACGTTAGCCCGCTTTAGAAAATCAACAGACGCCAATGATATTTCATTATATACGACAGTGTAATTTATGGTGGTCGTATTGTCAGATTACAGATAGAGAAATGACAATAATGACCTGTGCAAAGCTTGAGGGCTTCCGATAATATGAGAAGACGTGCAAATATAGCTCTAGACAAGGGCGGGTAAAAAAATTTCAAAGATATCTTATAACCACGGAAAAAATTTACGTTTAAGGCTGAAGAAGTATTAGCTTCAGCTGTTGATTTACCTTCTTCCTAATAGAAGACCTCTTTTTTCAGCTTTAGACTTGTTTCTTTCGGCCTTCAAGCTTAGCCCTATTGTAGAGCTAGTATATCTATCTCGTGTATAAAAACGTTTATTTAATTTGAAGTTTTGAAACTAATACTGAGATATATGGAAGCGTACTGTAATTTTCAGTTTATGTAAATGTTAAATTTTTATCCTTTTTTTTTCGAGAATGAGTCGCTGGAATTTTAATGGGAAAACTACATTTAATTGGCCCAATGATATCGAATCCAGCGAACAAGTGGTAGTTATATCGACCTCTAAGGTCCCGTTCGAAATTTCCGCCCCCTGGGCCAGCATGCTAAAGCACGACGCCATACTTAATTGCCACTTCAGTTAGCAGTCGAAGGAGCGAACGCTGCTGAAACAGTATAAATATAATGTTCGATTTGGCTTTATAAATAATTCTGTAACTATTTGAATCCACTATGTAAGTTTCCTATCGGTATGAACGTGGGTTAACTTCAGGAAGATGTTATTTTCGACGACTTGAAAGGCAGCTACTAATGGTTAAAACGCCAACACCCCGTATTTAGAAAAAAAAACAATACATTCGTGCCATTGTGTTTAGGGTAAGCCCGAGCCGGCAGGATGAGCAACCAGCGTCAGATAGTTAAACATTAGGCAGATTCAACATTAACCATTTGCATGGCATATTCTACGGTCAGAAATAACATTTAACTCCTTGGCATATACGTTCATATAGAGTCCTGCTAAAATACCATCGCCTCCACCTTCCACCTGACTGTCTATCGCATACTTGTAAACTCTCAACTTCGGTTATATCTAGAAATCATGTTTTTAGTCTGATGGCTGCAGAAACAGAAAAAGCAAGTTCTACCATACCGGTTCATAATAACGGATGTAACAGGGATTAGAGCTCATGCTCTGTTCGCATAAGCGAGAGAGAACTTAGACGAGGCTAAAACAACTGATTCAGTTGAGTAAGCAGATAATCAAAGCAGGATCGCGTATCGCAAGTAAACGGAAATCTGTAGTTTTGAACAACACTATAATATGGCCTTTTTAAATTGCTAAGGTTTAGTTTTTATGTAAAAACACCCCACAATGATTACATTTCTACATGAAACACTCTGTTCTCTATTACGTTGATCTGAAATTTCAATACAGTAAGCTTTCAATTTCTATGAAATGCATACGGCTCAAAAATGTCGTACAACGCGCGCTGCTGGATTTTTCTTTGATCGCTGACCATACTTCAAAAGTATCGGACAAGCAAACATGTTTTAGCATTTTATCAAACTTTTGTTAAGCGGTAAACAATTTCGCCTGTACTAAGGCTATATTTTCTAAAACAAACTGAAGGCTGCGTTGTATAAAAACCACTACATCAGCTTAAATTACATAATCACCTTAAAGGCTTTTTACTTTTAATCTCAGTCAATTTTTTTGAACCCTCCCGGCTATTGCCGCTGTGTGAATAAATCCGCACCACAATCATTGTTTTAGGACCTGTTAGCACTAAGAGTCAGACTGGAACGGGTTTTGCCGGAATTATCTGGGATTTCTCTAACAGACCCATGAAGCCGTGGTAAGCAAACAAGCAGCCCCCTGACCCCCTACCCAGTGACTTAGTATAGAAACCATTTTTCCTAACGTTAAAATATGTACCAGCAGTGGCCATGTGCTTATTCCTTGTTGGTTACCACGGCAACGAACGCAGAGAGATCCACAATAGCCATGTAAAACACGCCGGCCCACCGACTATGAACGATATGTGAACCAGGATAAAGTAAAGCTATAGATAGCAGTGTATTTCAAACATGCATGCAGAGAAATTGAAAGAACGTCAAGGTATAATTCAGCGTTGTAGGGATGCGTCTATGTGTATATATTGAGTTAGGCGTATATATTGTTCAGGCGAAACGATATTGTCGTGAATTTACCATAGATAATTATTTACAACAGAGTCATACATAAGCTGAATCGTGTAGGCTTCGATATGATTAAATCGGCTTTGATCCCCCGCATTTGTCTCGGACGAAATACAGTGTTTCTTGGCTGTTAGCAACTTGGACTCATACAACTCAGTAAAACTTCATGTAGACCTATGATAGACAGTCCATCATTTTTACCCGTTTAACTTACCGCATTAGGTATCGTTTTTTTTCTAGCTAGAGTCATACCCCCCCCACACACACACACACACAAAATTATTAGTGATCTATATAGCCTCAACCTTCCAAATATATCATAATCTAAAGCAGGATAAGTCCATATATATTATTATATTCATATTATGTCTAATAAAATACATCTCGAGAACGATAGAGAAACCCCGCACTAAGAAATTTGTGCCTGAGAAACTCATCTTGAGCTCGGAAAATGTCACAAAAAACACTTCGAAGAACCTATACCGCGCCTTAACTGATGTCCATATTATAATGGAGTCCATCTGAACGATCGAAAAGTCGTAATCCCCGGCATATGATTAGGGGCAATTAAGAGTTGGCTAACCACAGCCAATCTATCTTGGTTATACATACGATATCTAAAAATCATATTGCGTTTCTGTTAGATCCACATTAATCCACATGATTTCTTCATCCAAGGTTTAGCGAATCGGCCCTTCTAGCTCACTTTCAATCAAGATGAAGCCATCGTTAAAAACTGGGTTTGCCTGTTAGATATGAACGGTCTGCTGAGCTTTTATGTCCCAGTGTGTAACATAGTTTCCACTCGGCGAAACCTGAATTTTCCCTACAGCCACGGTTCGAACGGGATATAAATTATTATCATTATCATCATCATCATCGTCGCTTGCTATAAACTAAATTGATTAAAGTTTATACTTTTTCTATATATTTAATATTTTCACAATTTCAATCAATATGTTGTTATATCATTAAACGTTTCCATTAGCGACGCGTACAAAGGGGCTCTACACTCTCATGGTGTAGTAAAGCCCAGCAGATATAGATCAAACAATTTTGAAATTACAATATTTGAAACTTTCAAATGAAATTTAGCTGACACATAATCCAATCTTATACAATCAGCCAGTTAAATTTACTCTAGGAAAAATGGATTCAAAAGGAAAAGCATCTTTTGATCACGAAAATCGATTCTCACTGATCAAGTGTCTGTTCTTCGAAGGCCGCACCGCCACGGAAACCAAAGCTTGCTGAAGGCGTTATATAAGGAGGCCTTCAGCAAATCCAGTACGTGAGTGGTATAAATATTTCAAGAACAGCGTTGAAGACTAGCGAAGATATGATCAGATATCAGGACCCGAAGGACAAGACCGCATTGCCGCAATCAAGGAAGTTTTTCACCAAAAAACAGAGGGTGGATTTCAGAGGTTTGATCGGCCAAAAAAATTATAACCCAGATACTGAGGAAGCGAAAATTGGGAAGACATAGTCCCTTATAAGTGAACTCCAGATTAGTTGGCAATGCGGAATTTCACGTGCAATTGCGGAACTTTAATCAGCAAAAATCTGTTTAGAGTACACAGTGATCATAAACGACAGACATGCTCCAATCTCTACCACCAGCCAAAGAAGGATCAGGCGAGAAAATAGAGTTGCCCTGGAGAGAAATCAAGGTTCGGTGGTAGCGTCGAGTAAGTTTGGACGTGAGATGATTGTAGCACTTGCAATGATCACCAGGGGCATCTGCTACTATGAGATACTCTCCGAAAATGAAACAATGAATGAAGCCTGCTATTTCGAATTTCTGAAGAGACTCATGGATCGTTGGCATGCCAATTGAAAGCACGGAGTCTGGTTGTTTGACGACAACGCCAGACCGCATGGCCGTGCCTCATTTACTTATTGTACTAAGAAAAAAAATATTTAATGTTAGCTTCAGCCCGCTCATTCATCCACTCTAAATCTGTATGACTACGGGTTTTCTATGTTTCCATGAGACAATTGCATATCGCACATTGCACTATCGATTTACTTTGAGGAACCATAAATAAAGAAATTGCATACGGGAGCGTGAATGGTAGGTATATGGCTATCAGAGTGCTGCGACGAATGCTCTGGTATCTCTAACAGACATAAAAATTATCATTAGATCCCAAATAGATCAAATGTTATTCAATTTTAAAAACCGAAACGACCCGAAGGTTCAAAAACAAGCGGGAAGATCATTTACCGGACAAAGAAAAGCTGCAGCCAGCATACGATCTAACAGCAGCTAGTATCCTTCTGTGCATTCAGTCACGCATTGGCGTTTCGCATCAATTGTAAATGAATCTCCGCTATTTTCTACCTACAACGCTGTCTTCGAATAACCCTGTGATAACTCCAAATACGGCGTAAATGATCTCTCGATACCATTTATCGATGACCCGACTTTGCATCTGTTGTGGCAGACGCAGGCAAATGTACAATTAAAGGCTAGATGTAGATAAAAGAACATACTGAAGGGCCTGATAGCAAGAAAAACAAAAGAAAACCCTTACCGTTATTATTGGGATTGTGTTACACGCACTTTACCTGTACAACTTCGCATAGAATCAATCAATACAACAGCGGAAGCAAATAACAGACTACCGCGAATGTCGTATTAGCTAAAACAAACATAATGTAGATGTCCTATGCAGAGATGTAGATTCGAAGCAAGCAAACAAACCTGTAGACGTCTGTATATAAAACAGGAGCTCATCTTAGAATTCGTGCGTATCACCGTATCACATAAGTATGTAACCCAATATTTGTGGTAAGTTTTTCCATAGAAGATATCGATTTGCCTTAACTACATAAACTTTGCAGCTAGATTCTACTCGTAGGACGCAAGTGCTCTGTGGAGCCTTCGGTGCCACCAGCTATATCAACCTAATCCAATAGCTAGCAATTCCGATAGTCATGGAGGTCCATGCTCTTTGCTGCCGTCAGTGCAGTAAACCAGTCATAAGCATTCACTTTAGTCGGGCGTGCTCGACTAGCTCAATATTCTATTGAGACGGTGCTCAAATTGTCTTTATTTTAGCTGGGATTTGCACCGTTGTATTGTGCAGATTGGTACGAAAGCCGCCTTGTCAAACAGAGCATTATGAACTTTTCGAGAACTTTGAAGTTGATCTTTGCCAAATAGGTTGTCAGATTAGAAAGCGAATATAGCAGAATCGTGTACATACTTATTAAACGAATGCCCCGAGTTCAGACGGCTCACTCTCGGCATGAAATTAGGTGCGTCTACGTCCGACTTCAGACCTAAGCCACTATGAACCTTCGCACTTAGAATCAGTTACCAAACATGTTCCCACCTGCACTATCGCAGGAATAAATGTAGCAGTCTATGCTATAATACGTATTCAACTAAGGGGGAAAACATTTATTTCAGGTAAGCCGTCGATAGTGAATGTCAATATGCCTTTGAAGGGGAAACGTCTGTGAGATACAGTTTTCGCAGAGACCTTTTTTCAAAATGAGTCAATTCAAGTAGAGCAAAAGTCTCCTCTCTAAGTTTATTCATACGTGGGCAGGATCAATTGGTCCATATTGGATTCCGCTACAAGGTGAACATGTTAAGCTTCAAAATCCCCTGAAACAGGTAAACGATTATTTCGCCTCCATTCTTGAACCGTTTAACTTATTTCGTAAAGGAAAATGCGTCTCACTTCGGTGTGCAAGAGCAAAATTGTGCAAACCCCCCTGATTGAACAGTTTGCTAATAGATAATCGCTTATGAATATAGAATTGTACTATTCAGGATCAATGCGCTAGTACATATACGCTGCATATCTGAGCTGAGTAGCTGCACCATGTGGGGCATGATCGAAGTGACTGTATTAGTGACGCATATTTATAATCAATTATAACCTATTAATAATGAAACGCTGCTCGAGAGTTTATCTAACTGCAATAGGAATCAGTCTAGATATTATTAGAGAGAAGTTTGTTGTACTATAGAGCAAATCGAACATAACTGGTTCAAAACAATTAACTCGAGATTAGGTGTTAGTGCCATAGTGAAGATAAGTGTATTATATTAGAGAGTGTCTTTGAGAAGGCTGATTTTAAGGTACAAAAATCAACAATGTGGCAGCCTCTGGCCTAATACTTTATAGTCTCTCTCTCTCTCTTTCTATGTTACGCAGCCAAACTTAAGATTCATCTACCATGGCATCTCTTTCTAGGGACAAGTCCAAGCCGACAAGTAAGTACATGCCAACACGAAGACTCCCTTTCTATACATTCGAACCGCAGCTCGAATCCGAAAAGAAACATGAAATAGTGGCACATGCCGTAGGACGATATACCGCTATTTCATAGTCGTGCACTCTGTGGTATCGTCTATTTGCTCGGCAGCATTTCTTCTTGACAGAGAGGGACGTTCAATATCTGGACTAGGACTTTCTTCTTCATCTATGCATTTACGAACGACGCCACCGACAATACTACGTGGCCTAGCAGCCATGATGTTGGAGCAGGCCTATTGCTATTTTTCTAACCGACTTTAGTCCAGGTTTGAACACATTTGTAGCTATAAGGCGCTGGCAGACTAATGCAACAGGCGCCAACTTCTGCTCCTCCTCAGTGAACGGGATTTTCCATGGAGATTCTCTCTCTACGTTCATAGAACATATCCTATACGATATAGGTATTCTATACGATAGTCAGCCGCTCACACTCCATTCGCTTTTCATTTTACTTCGTCTTCTATACGCCGCGCCTAGATTGGCTATAGAACGATCGATATAGATATTTTTAGCGATTTAGGCGGCGAGTGAGAAAAATCAAACATTAAAAATGATAACACTACTCGCTGTTAGGCCTCCTTTGATCTCGACGCTTCGTTGCAGCTGGCTTACACGAGAAACTGCACTAATTCTAGGAGTATAATCGGCTTTGTCATCAGTGGAAGCGCTGAGGGAAGACACTCGAGCAACCTCAGATGTCTTCGTCATGACGGCCACGGTAGCAATCATCAGCATCTTTCCTGTGGGGGGCATCTCGAAGGACGGGGCAGTCGGTGGAACAAAACGGCGCTAAGTTTGGTGACGAAAGCAATAGCTGAAGGCCATCATGCCATGGGACAGCATTCACCATTATCGATAACGAAGCTATCAGCAATCGAAATAGCACTACCCGCTACTATTATTTTTTCGTCTTTCTGTTTCTGTCTGGCCACTGCCATATACTGCTAGATAGGTAGTAAAAGAGGGAAATTGCTACAGTAGGAAAAAGGCAATTCTGGCTATATGAGGCAGTTTATAGGATCATTTCTTGCCGCGGTCGTCGTCGATAAAATACCCAGTGCCTTTTAGCAAGAAAAATGATATCACTTCCGAGAGCACCGGCACTTGGAGATGGAAGAATCGCTACGGGTGAAGCCCGCGAGTATTATTATGGCCGTCAGTCGCAATAAGAGCAGCTTCATGCAAATTGAAGGCGTATTGTCGACATCGTTTTGGTGTTTTAGTTCTCTGAAGTGACTGAGATGCAAATATCTCTCACTTTGTTTGTAGACGTCGTACGCGTGGTCTGGCAGGTTTGAGGAACATGCAAGAGACAGTACATAAGCATGTACAAGTGTGATATACGAGTCGAAAATGGGACCTAATCAACCGCGTTAGGTAAGATCACGCCCACGGAACAATGATGAGTAAGATTATTTTTCAAGTTTACCTTCATACCTAATTGTTTCTATCAGTCCCATCAGGCCCGTCGTACATGAGTGTGAAGCTAAGGCGGGGCTCGTACGTTGCTGTTGTATGAGGAGCGCTATGTTAATAGGCTACGGAAAAACGCGGTATCGATTTTAGAGGATTGCTATCGCATAGATGTGCGGACGACGTGAAAGGGGTACTAAAAAATTCTACTACAATGTAGACCACTAGAGCATACAATGAAACATAAACAGGTTGTATTCATCGACGCTTTGTTCTTTGTAGAATATAAGAGCACACGGGGCAAAGTCCCTCGGCATCTTGAGTTTACAAGATTAGATCGAAGGTTCCAGCTTTATATAATAGCTCTCAATGTTAGTTTTAGTGAGATTATCAAGGTTTCTAGTTGATACTAGAAGGTTATTTCACGCTACTGCAGCTGCCTGATTTGAGGCGTGTCAGACGAACACAGCATTACCTTTATGTGTAAGTCTAGCGTCCTCTTATTGTGCCTCCGGTTTTTAATATGATTAAAAGTCTACTCATTCGTAATACTAATCGATATTTTCCCAGATGACCACCTGAAGGCCTACATATCACTGTAGTAATACTCACATAAAACATTGAGCGTTACATAGGCGCTGAGCATAGGGTGCTGCGTGTTAACTTGGCATTCGTACTCGCCAGCGTCGGCTTCCTGGAGGCCGCGGATTTGCAACATCCAGTCTTCGGACGCCGGAACGGATTGCGAAAACGCTGGCTTGGGGCCAACATCGGCGCTACCAGACTCATTGCGCGACAATTTTGGCGTCACTGAGTTCAGCATGTGTGTCCTGGCAGGAGATGAGGCAGGCTTGTGCTGCTGCTCTGACAACCGGCGTTGCTGCTGTTGTGAATGGGAGACTGGTCGATCTCGACGCACCGCGGAGAAGCGTTCGTCACTTGTGTAGGTAACCATACCGACCGTCAATATATGGTAGTCCGAACGCCGAAGCCATGTTACCTGTAAGCAAAGAAAAGGTAGAAATGAGAAAGAAAAGGAAGTAACTTAGTTGCTAATAGTTGTTTAACGACTAGTATTATATCATAATGATAATTATATCAATTTGATCATGACGCAAAAATTGCTTCGCGCGCAACAAATGCAACGGTCTCGGGAAGGCTATTGAGCTGGGTCTAAATAAAGATTACACTTTCCGATTTTACATACATCTCGGAACAGACTTTGGCCTGACGCGGCCTGCAAAAAAACACACCCAGACGCTTTGATTTGTCATTCAGGGTCTCCTAGAGCTGACCAGAGCTTCTACCCGTTAACTTAAAGGCTAACAACGGCGCATAATAAGTCCTTACTATGGAAATCACTGTCCGAACGTAAATTCACTCCGTAACTGTGGCATCGTCTTCGACGGAAGATGCTTTGCTTGTAACAGCAGAACTTTGTTACAGGGATCCTTTCTTTTCCAGATTCTTTTCATAGAACTTTCACATTTTTGCGTTTACACCTATTTAATGATGCGGACACACGAACAGAGGTAAATTTGTCAAGATAGGATATCTAATTAGACAGTGACTGTATGAACCTCACGTTTTCATCGGAAGCCTGCTTTAATTTGAAGTAGGTATGGAATATGTAGCACGTAGAAACTGTTTTTATTGCTCTCTATTGATCTACAAGCGTGGCTGAATCAAGCTAAAGCTATAGAGGAAAAAAACATTACCTCTGTTCACTAACCACGTACCTAGAGATGTATACATTGTTATTGATTTCGAGACTCTAGTTTGCATATGTACACCCGTACGGTCTTACCGTCACTCCGATGGGTGACTTTCTCAATGTTATTACTCCTGCAGAAAAAAGGAGCTAACGACCACTCCCTTATAAACAGATAATTGGGTCATTTAATAACATTGAACGTAGGTACATATGTATGCTGTGTCAACACCACAGAAAACTTCAGTGCCAGACCATCTCCACGCTGTCCAACTGTCGCAGAGAGTCAGTGGAGAAAGCCGAAGATGACTTTGTGGACAAATTTATTGCTTTACAGCTAATTCGTCCTCTTCCACCAAAGCATAGACCGCTTACAGCCTGGGTCATCGAAGTATGAGAGCAACTAATAAGACGATTTTTCGTTCGCAGAAACAACAATAGCTTGAGCAAATATTTTTTTACATTCATCGTGTATAATATGTATTCCTGCTGGTTTTCAGCTACTCATAACCTTACTGCTGTAAGATTATAGTATTGATAGGTTTCCTTTAATTTTTTGTATGAATATATATATAATGAGCGTGAATATGTCATAACGGGTATCTATGTTAGAATGTCGCAAGCAGATGACATCAACGCAAGTATCTCTGCTCTTAATTGAAGGGGTCCAACCATAAAAACAAATCTGGCATTTCTCACTTTATCTAGCACCTAACATGATAGCCGAACCACTAGATCCGTCGTGCATTTTGTGACAAAATAAAGAGATAGATCACGTATTGTCACGTATCAATCTAGTGACAGCTGAGCAGTGATGTGCTAGAAGAATTTTCTTTATACTCCAATATTCTAACAATTTTATTAAATCAAACATGTCAGACCTACTTCAACTTCTAGTGTCTGTGCTCTAGGGGTTATTGCTCATTTTAATATGGTTATCAATTTTCGTCAGTTAGGGAGCTAACACCAGTTAGTTATGAAGTCTGGGTGCGTCCTAAGAAACGATAGATTATATCCTTACGCATCCACATTTAAGTATCGATTGGGTCGATCGCATAGCTCTGCATTGCGCTATGGACAATATGCGATGAACCCTTCTGATGATTATTTTTGTTTCTACGTTATTGGAAAGTACTTTCATTTTTTTCGGTCATAGGATCTTCATTGACGCGCTCAGATTGTCGGGTTTTAGGGCGCACTCAAAACACATGTACGTTGTCGAGGCGAATGATAACCCAAGCATTGATATGATTAGAAATTTCCCAAGCAGGCCACATAAAGGAAGCGATAAAATCCACTGGTATCTCTGTATCGTGCATTTATTCCACGAACCAGATATTCCCTCCTGCCTCTCATTTTTAACACTCTGAAAAAGTGCCTTGTTCCCTAAAATAACTTAATAATCAGACTTTAGTTCATACCGATCGTTGTAACGGAAAGCCTCGTGCAAGATGTGTAGAAAACGGTATCACCCTGCCCATTTGATTAGTTTCGTATTCGTGTACCTGATACGTATACATTCTACTAACCGTTTTCTGTCCAATATTATGCACGTAACAATGTAGATAAACGGTAGAACCTAGCTGGCCCGTAGCATTGGCGGGGGTGAGTCTTCGGTCGATGCTTGGAGGAGATGCGTGAGGGTTATGTGCGGCGAGGTCTGGGTTAACTGTTGTGACCGATGCCGCTGCAACGGCTGGGATGGAGGCCGACGTGGTATCTGCGTTTAAGGTGTTCTTTGACCGCTCTAAAGATATGACTGCTCCCTCTGGTAGGCTCGATCTACCTGGGTCTGAGAAATATCGTCGGCCCGGATGTCGCTGACCTAGAGAAGACAAATTAATGCAAAAGGGATATGTAATTAAGTGGTTTAGACATTAAAGTTCCCCGTTTCCTTAAAATACTGTGCGAGTCGCGTACGTTTCCGCAGCTGAATGAACTGTACGTAAGTTAACAGAAGACGGGTTCTCGCATGGATCTTACCCTTGTATAATCACTAACTGTGAGGAGTTGATTAACAGGTAACTTTCCTATTGTCCTGCATGGTCTGCATTGTCCGAACCACGATAGATTTTTATTTTGTTGCATTGTCTTTAACATTATACTATGATACAGAGAATGAGAACTTGAACAAGATCGACATTTTAGACAACAGCATCTGTCATTAGTAAACTGCGAGATACATAAACCACCCTCCTGTAAAAATGTGCGCCAACTAGCACTAATCCCTGTATAATTTACGCTACGTCACCCTATAGCGCGTTCTGTGAGACATAACAGCTTTACGCACCACTCACATCGCTCCCATGGGTGTGACGTAGTTCATGCGGGGCCGGCGCTTACCCCGTGCCTAGCCTAGGCCTTTTGCGTTAACCGCTTGAGCTCAACAGGGCTATTTATCGTAAGCGTTATTTGAAAAATGTTACATGTATTCGTAGGTTAAATAATTCATAACAAACTACTAAATAATAAAAAAACAACTTCATAAACATAAAAAAGATTGGTTTAACTTGAAGTTTTGAAGAAACATTTACATGTCTCATCTTACTACGATCCCCATATAGGGTATCGAAATTATATTATTGTATTATTAATACCTAATAATAATTATAGCTTACAAGTATTAGATATATTTTCGAAATATAAATAGATATAGTTTCAAAATTCATAGTAGATACTTATAATAATAGCTTGATAATAAAGGCTGACTCGCCTTGTGGCTATTATAGGCCCAGAAAATACTTACTCTAACAACATTAATCTTTGGCATCCCGTTGTCATCTGCTTAATGTTCGGTAACTAATTCTGGGTCATAACGGGTTCTGCTGTCGCGTCTATTTGGGTGGGGGCAATTGAGCATAGTTGCTCATATTCAAGCGAGCCTGGTAGCTTATTAGCAGACAGGCCTTGTCCTCAGTGGTCGGTCGGTCGCTGAGAAGGTCAATGCTTGAACTCATACGTACATAAACTACTATAATTCGTATTTATATACAACGTCTTGTCCTATATTAATTACTACCCATCCGAGGCTATCCATTGATTCAGTTTACTACTTAGATAAGCCTCTTCATTCAAAGAACGCAGTCAAAATAGATCACTAGAGAACTTGGCTTGTAGAAGTTGCCTTTTAAATCATGCAGCCAAGTGTTACACGATCACATTCACGACTATCTTCTTATTTTATACGCACACTGCTGGGGTACTTCACAATCTATTGCTGAAATAACTATATATTATATATAGGTGAAAATAGTATGTTTAAAACAAAATCACGTCTCGCTCCTACTGCCAAATATTCATAGCTTCTATTATGATAGATATATGTAGGAACGACGCTACCATTAGAGATCAATCTTATGTAGGATGCAACTGTTGCAGTTCGATTGTTGATTGCAAAAATGTTCGTTCAAAAAACAATTCTAGCGCATTATGAAAGTTTGCTACTTCTCTCTGTCTAGAGCACTTAAAGAACCTACTATATTTGAGATTATCAAGACCGACTCGAGGTGGAATCTTTTTTGATTTTCCTTTCAGCAATATGGTAGATATTATTATAGAATATAATAGTTTAAACTAGCCTTTCAACCCTCTCATGACCATAGTGTTTATCTGTACAGATCAAGAAAGAGTTCTCGTTTGCTTGTCTATAAGTAAATGGTTCATCTTAAACCAACAACTCACCGCAATATTTCACCGGTTAGCTGGCAAAAAAATGCCTTGCCAAATCCTGAAGTTTCTCTTAATTCAGGCGTATTATTCAATGTTGAAAGGGAAAAACCTCAATGAACGCTTTACGCTTCATTGAGTTTGCTCTCATCACCGTATGATAAACAGTATCTCTCTCTCAACTGACCAATATCGGAGATGGTATCGCTTGAGCAATTCGTCGCTCTCGTCCCAATACGATATGAGAACCTTCGATCAGAAATTTTCTTGTGGATTTTCAATTTATGCAACGGTATCGCTTAGACTCCTATACTGAAGCACGTTACCTGCGATAATTCGAAGTGAAGCAGCTTATAGAAAAAAACCGGAGCTTTTCGTCTTCGAGCAAGCCTCGGCTTCAAGGCTAGTGAATTTCGGATTCGCGACCATGTATCTCTCTGTATTGCTTGCAGTTTGTAGAACAGAAACAACAAAAAAAAAAAAAAAGAAAAAAAAGTTAACGAAGTCTAATCCGCTTAAAGGTCGCTGAGTCATTCTTATAATCATATTCTATGTAGATTCGTGCTTGGGGAGTCGTCGTAATGTTGTAACAACTTCTTTTAACAATAATTATATCCGTAGCATTTTTTTTTTTCGACAATAACAATATTGTTGTTTAAATCAACTGGATGGTTATATCCTCTAACGATCAGCTCTAAACGTTGCCTATATGTTTCTGTTAGTGTTTCAGATCAAATCTCTATAACACAATAGCTCCCTATCCCACCCGATCGGTGTCAGTTCAATCTCGACCTTAACGGGCTCTTCAAGACCGATATGTCGTTAACGCTATAGAATTGACAAAAAGTAACAGAACTATTACAGGAACAGAAAATAATTGTTTTTTGCGCTTATATGAAACATGTGACATCTATAATGTGTGTGGCAGTATATAGAGATATCGTAATTTTAGTAAAATAGACGATTAGTTTTATGAAGACTATTACTATAAATCTCGGTTTAAGTAAAGATTAGGACGCGCTACTGGGCCAACTGGTTACAAACAATAGGTACGAAAGAAACTCTCTTTAGTGCAAATGTACGAGCAACGAAGTTTCTCAAACGTTGGACGCCAGGAGTGATCATAAATTATTTTGGATGCCTCCACCGTACATGGGTTGCCGTTACCCTAATTTTAACCCCTTTTTGTCATTCTCCGAATTGACAACGACAGCATAAAGATAAATGAAACTAAATTTAGACTTTTTAGCCGTAAATTTTCTAACATTATGTCAAATAGCATTTGTAGATGAGAAGAATGCTATGATATGAATGAATTTACAAGTTTTTCAGTGTCGTTTGAAATATAAGAAACGAAATACTAAAATTATCTGTATATTTCACTGAAACGGAACACATGTAACTTGCATGTATTTAACTTAAAATAGTGTATACGGGGTCAATTGGGCTACCTCCGGTCTGACCAAGTATAAGTATGATATCTATTCGATATATATGGACAAAATACGATATTTTTTTTGCATCGAATTATTTTACATCTTAATATATTTTTACGAATAATCCGCAACTTGATCCAAAGTGTGTTATTCCAACATCTTTTGATAAATATATAAATAAGATAAAATAGATAGCATCGACCACAAGTCGATGGCTGTTATTTAGACATTGATACAGTGGTTGTAGGCGAACCTATACACGGGCAGCCGTTTTGACCATAGATCAAACAATTTCTACGCGATTTTTAAGCTTTACGGCCCCCATTCAATTCAGGATACAACCCCAACCGGATAAAGCCTTACGTAGCTTGACATGTTGCGCTGTGACAGATCCCTGCTACCGTCGACTTTCGCTGCCGGTCCTTTAATGTGCCTCTGCCGTTCGCGCTGCTCAACTTCTATTCATTTCTCGGTATCGGTTTTTCGAAAGAGAAATGTCTAGCACAACATTATAAAGTTATTGGATAGTTCCGAACCAAATCTCCTACGATAACAGTATCAAGGAGAAGTCTCGCTTTCTTGTACTCTGACGAAGGGTTGAGACACCGTGGTCTTCATTCGATGTCATAAGTTAACTCTAAAGTTACACTGGTACGGCGGTTGCTTAAAAACATGGAAAAAGGACGGTTATGGTTTTCGACTCATGTCACTAAGTTCGCGTAATAAAATAGATCATGTGTACCATAATAATCGGAGGCTGTGGAGTGAAGCAAAAACACTGGTCCGAAACGAACAAGTAGGTACATTAACTGCGAAGTCCTATCTTCATTAAAAGTTTGTGATCCATCTGCGTATTATTTTTTTAGGCACATTTCAGGCCACTCCGTTATATTATGACAGATTGCGATCCATTCGCCCGATAATTTCAGCTTGTTTTTCTACGATCACAGTTTATTGCACTATCGTAGTTTACTTCCGCATTCTACTGGCATGTATATTACCAAAATCGATCATCTTGCCTACCGGATCTGCATATAGCTGGGATTATTATTAGTAGTGTGGCCTTGTTGTCCTCATAGGTTTGTTTTCATAATACGGTTGTATAGAAGTTGAACGAGAAATCATGCTTACGCTTTCGGCGCATTTAGATTACAGTGCCTGCATTCACAGACGAGACGCACATACTTTGTTATTGTTTAATATGGCTTTTACACATTTTATTATGGCTTTCTGGGGCATATGCGTGGTCTTTTTTTCGCGACTGGCAGCATCAAATAAATAAAGCAAATTCGTGCAAATAATGCTGCTGCATGCATTTACTGCAAGTTTATTTATTAACTTTTTCGATGCAATAGGACATAATCAGCGAAGCGGATACGGAAGCAAAATTGCTTTCAAACATTTTCATCAGTTTAAGTGAAAGCCTCTTCTATCGATGGATGAAACAGAAAAGAAGATGGCCCACATAGAACTTTAAACACACTCTTGATCAATCAACAAGCCAGAATCGATCTTTAAACAGCTATCTTTGAGCTAATAGGTAGGCTCCATCGCAGTGGGCTACAAATTTCCATAAAATATACCACACCCGTAAACGCTTTCCAGCTAACAGCTAGCTATCCAAAAAAATCCAGGTCTTAGTGGAAAGTCAATAACGGGTCTGTTCGCCTACGTTTGTAAAAGTGAATTAACGTTAAGAAATATCGACGCACGTGTGCGACGTTTGACGTATACGTCGAGCGTGAAATGCTTTCAGATTTGAAGACGGCCCCTTTTCGATAAAGCGATGACAAACATGCTCGGTCGCTTGTCAGTCTGCCACTTATCATGCGCTGCCCAAGATTAATAGAATCCAAGCTAACCTCAATAGTATAAACGTGTAGCTAACTCAGTCTAGTTTCGACGGAAAAACACTTGTGATTGGAATAAAATCCATCTTCTTAAAAACCATCTGCAAAAATACACATATACACATCTAATGAGAAAACTGTACCTCTCATAATAAAATAATAGACACGATCTGATCACCATTTTTAATTAACGTATGTAAAACAAAAGGTTTCCCATGAAAATTTTTAAGAACAAATTATTACAACACAAAGTGTGTAGTTCAAAAATCAAGACGCTTTTATATTACACACAGATGAATCGTCCGGAACGCGCACGCTGCATCATCATAATGGTTGGGTTATGCCCAACATAGAGGCATTAGAGAAAAAAACCACTCAATAAATTTCTACCAACAAACAAATGTTCTAAGTTTTTGTATTATTCACGCAGCATATATATTCAAAATGGTCAACCCTGTAATTTTTGTCAGGGACTACTGCCCAAGAACAGTTGGATACGTGCCTTTGCGTTTATAGATGTTTCTATGTTAGCCTTGCATTCATATCAATTCGTGTGCCATATTGAAATACTCAGCCAAATAGCCACCGAGCCAATCTGTACATTAGACAGCAGAAGTGTGTAAGCCTGTACTCGTTGAATTGTCTATCAGTGGACTTCGTACGACCAGTTCAATTTGTTTACCCTCCCACACTGCTATCTCCTGGTCTCTAGGGCTTCCACAGCTTGCCCCGGATGTCACTAGTTTCTTGCTATCGTAAATGATACTGTTGTAGAAGGACCATCAAAGAGACCTTGTTCCCAATCTGTTCTTGCTAGCATCGATAGCCATATAGGTCCTCTATTGGCGTAATATTGCTGGCCAGAAGAGCTGTTATTGACCGCTTTTGCCTATGTCAACGATATTAGTTCGTCACAAGACTTAGGAACAGCTGAAGTTTTAGCTTTTAGTTTGTGTTGCTTCTATTGCCACCGCTTTTACCCAGGCAGAAACTTATGATCGAGAGGAACCCCTAGCACATATTTGAAACCCAGCGAGGCTAACGGAAAACCGGGTAAGGCAAGGCTATGCTGGGCTCCGTCGACCTCGCTCAGAGGCATTAGTTAGTCCTTCGGAATAGTGTCAGACCCTTACTTGAGTGGCAAAACAAGCAAAGCTGCTGGTATGAGCGCTTGCCGTCGACGAGCAGACGTTGCGAGAACGCGATACAATCGCTTTGCATTCCTACAGCAAAAGTTGTGCAACCTTGGCCATAGAACCGGGCCACCATCTCACTGCTACAGAAACATAGTCCTTGGACCTTGAGAGTTTGGCCAGTGCCGACTTTCTTTGCTACAGTCTAAAATTTTCATTTCAATACGAGCCAGCCGCGACAGGTAACTATACTTTCATGGATATTTTTCTATACTCTCAATAAATATAAATATGGCATGATCTCAAAGCGTCAACATGCTCTCGGTATTCGCGCTATGTGACGTGGACCAAACTGCTTAAAACACCTAGACAGCCGTACGATACACTATCCTGGTGGATAGAGTAGGCTATTTTATAAATGTGTTCGTTTCCGTATTTTTCTAACTATGAACAGTACGAATAGAGTATGGTAAACTTATGCATGGCAGTACGTTTTATATCTGACCGCCGTTGGGGTGACTGAAGTGAAAGAAAGCATTGAAATGTTATTTACGAGAATTCGAAAATGTTAGCCGGCTTTTGTTGCTTTTTACTAAAGAATATATTGAAAAGATGTTAGGTTTTATTAAGTGCCTCAGGAATATACGCCATCTTGCTAGGCAGGCTTTCATTCAAGCCGTTCACTTTGCAAGCCGAAAAAGAAGGAATTTCTCTACTTTGCGATTCGAAACGGGTTTAGCGGTGGTTCTTATGCTAGAACTGTTATACCTTTGTAACGCTAGTTGAGGTAGAGGTCCGCGAGGTCAGAGCTGTATCTGTTGACATGAACTCTACGCATTTGAAGCTAGAAATATACAAATAAATAATATTATACAAACAAAGTATATGACTATTTATAATAAAATGAGTTTGTTTATTGTCTTTATAAGTTTAAGAGATTACCTCCTCTTACAGGATTCTTTTCCAAAAATAGTAGTTTCAATAAATTATTTTGAAAATTATAAAATGTTTTTTTGTTGTATTAACAATTTCTGCGATAAGTGGTTACATCTATGTGAATGGTTTTAGCTATAGGTTTGTTTACGACGCGGACATATGGTCTACTAACAACCTGCCAATCATAGATATTAGACTAGCGCTTATTAAAATCATATTTGCTGACGATGACGATCTCGTTTTTTCTCAAAATGTCTGCATAACCTATATGGGCCGAATGTAAGGCCGGACCCTCGGAGTTGAACGGCTCTCTCCTGTTAAAGCGTCTTAAGACGGCTGCTAACGTTAACCTAAGATGAGATACAAAATTAATTAGATAGATATCAATGGTATTATAAATGTGATATTTTCGTAGAATAAAAACAATATAGAAAATAGTTGATTGTATTGCTAATTTTCAGGTAACGGGTAAGTTACTTCCGTGAAAGGAAACCTACCGGACGATCGTTGTTGAATTCAATCAGATTACATATAGGCTACGTATAACTAACTTATTACAGACGGAGGGTTTCTTAAGATATATTTACTCACGGTCAATAGCCGGAAACAACGATGCACAGATTCTAAATGAATAGTTACGATTCCTTGTCGCCATTAAATTTCAAGCAATTAGTACATTAATTAATTTTAGCTTAATCATATAGTTAACGAGGGAGGCGTATCTGAAGTTTATAAAGTCTCGTCTTCCCTTTAGGCTTTTAAAAAAAGATACGAACGCACCGTTAATCAGCGGAAACTAGCTGAACATTCGGCCTTGTAGGTATTTGAATTGGTATTGAAAATGTGACCAGCCAGCTATATTTGCGGTGTCTTTAGATCTATCGCTGGCCGTAAAGCAGAGTCAAATAAATTTGCCACGACGATAAAGTTAGACAGCCATAAGTTACCCCCCTGCGAACCTGTTGCCGATGCGAGCAGTCTTTTTTTTTTAAGAGGATTTCTCTATATTGTGAATGTAATTAACGAAAAAAACGTTTGTCCACTAACTGGTGTGCATTATATCCAACGAAGCTACTATTTGAATATAGATATTGTCTTCAGTAAGAATGGCACAAGGAATAGATAACTCGAAGACGGTAAAAGATATCTGTGTTTCTGGCCATGCCGTAGCGATATAATTTGGCTAACAAAAAAACATTGGCTCTTCGTAAAAATAAGCTTAACTCTTAAATAAAAAAAAGAAAAAAAAAAAGGCATAAGGAGTTTTTCGTAGCTGTTGCTAGGTTAGCCGCATTCCGTATATTTGATGTTATTGAAATCTCACCGTAGAAAATTTCTATTTGATGCCTTACTCTCGTTAAATAGCCTAAAAGGTTTGTCAAAAGGTTTAACTCCAGTATGCTACCTGAATAGCACCTGTTTGTATCGTGTAAGAGCCTAGTGAAAACTTCTAGAAATCTAGCGCTTACACCTACAGTTACGAACTTCTGCTTAAATCAAAAACGTCAGTTATAACTGGTCCTTTGATTATATTGGGTCAGGTCTTTACACGGCACACCAAATTTTAATGAGTCACGAGTAAATATATGAATCACAATCAATTTACAGGTAAAATAAAGCTTCGAATTCATATGAAGAATTGCTATTTTTGGACAATATTTTATTTTGACCTGATAACAGCTAACACGGCATCGACTAATGTTCTGTGATGGCAATCCTGGACAAAGACATCTATCACAGATAACAAAACTCGGGTTATCCTTTCCACAAGCGATGTTACTCAGTATGAAGCAGGTCATCGGTAGATTTATTCTCATCGAAACCCGTTAAGTCTGTTCCCATCTCTCGTCCTGTCTCAGAAGTGCGGAAATACTCTAGCTCTTCTTTCATTGCCGTAAATTGCGTATCTAATTAGCATTGTCTATGTCCAGAACCAAGAAGAGTGGGATTCCTGTATGACAACCGACAAAGTTCGAAGACCCTGACAGCACCTGTTCAAGACAATAGGGTGCATAATCCGTCTGTCGTCCCAACTATTCCGTGTCCACTACGCTTTTGGCACTCAGTATATATCCACAATAACATACGAGGTCGCTACACAAAATACATTTAGTCCACGGCAAACGAAAGCCTTCTATTTGTAAATGTAGTAAAACCCACGTGTTCCAAGACGTGTAGCTATCTGTAAGTCCGACCGTTTCTGAGCTTCAATAGTTATTGTACTCGTATTACAAAAGACAGAATCGATCTCTGCCATCCCATGGAATCATAAACTTCGAATAGGCAGGGATTATGGAGAGTTTGAGTTTGTGTCTTAGTTTTATGAACAGCGACGCGCCGTCTAGACAGTACACGTGTTTGTTTGCGTCTGTTCAGCGATAAACGATGAAGGCTCGCATTAGAAACGAAAATTTGTTTTGGGTAAGTCATACGAATCACAATTCATGAATGTTGTTTCTAGGAAACCTGGCTTCTGTAGGAAGCAATCAGTTCGAGGTACTCGAAGCGTATTTGTCGTACGTAATGTACAGCTACATCAAGTTGTTATTCGGAGCATGTCAGCACGGCAGCCTTTGTGGAAGAACTTCGTGGTTTCTGCTTTGTCCATGGTGACCTCATCTACGTAGCACGACATCTTCGTGATAACTTGCTGAACGTGAGACTTAGTCGTTCCAAAGATCTTTAGGATACAGAACGTTTTCAGCTCTCCCACCAGATCCTGAATACGGAGTGACAGGTCATTCAGCAGAAGAGAAAATGGCAAGGGGATTAGGTTATGACCCCGTCCAATGCGCGCTGGTTGAACGAAAGGCTGAGCTATTCTGTTAACTGTGCTTACATCATTTTCTTGTAATGTTGGCCTAATTAAATACAGCATTTTTTACAAAACTATGCCTCCTGCAAAAATTTATTAAAAATTTTGTCGAACAAACACAACGACAATAGTCTGTATTGATCTCTGACATACACAATGCATCTCCTACAGGAATAAATTAAGTCAAATAGGATACAAATATGCCGATTAACGATCTTCACATATGACTTCCAAACGTTAGCGTATTGGTATGAGGGAGTAGCTGGTATCCGAAGTCGCTGAGGAAACCTAATATGATGTGAGTCCAGGAATTGTTCGGTTTGCCAGTGTTAGTACTTATGTTACCAGCATGTACGAACAGGGTAGCCAGTGAAAGTAGTGCATGATATTGTCGTTCAAGATGATCACGTTTTCGCTGCTCGGAGGGCCGATGTACGCTACTATGATGCTACATCTACTGCTTCGCCATACCATTATATTCTCCTCGCAAAAATGATACTGAATTTTTCAAGATTTTTGCAATACAGCGTTAATATTCTTTTATTGGAATGGCTTCGTCTAGTATGCTAGCGTGCGGGGAACGGACGGCGAAGAATCTAGCAGCTCGAAGGGGTTTGTTTTTCAGGCCTCAATGAATATGCTGACGTGGACGCGAATAATTACGAGTTGTTCCCTCTACGATCTACTGTGAAACAGATATTGTATTTAGCTTCCGTTCTTGTTCTGAGTGCGCCACTCTCAATCGTTTTGACGTTCTTGACTCCGGTCTCTGCTCCGTGACCGCTTCTGAAGAACATTTCTACCTATTAAACGGAATGATCAATAATAACTTATCAAATACTCCCAGCCATTTTGTGGAAGCAAACCTTAATGGCAGCCTGTCAGTTTCTTGTTAATTGGTTGCTTCACTAAAATACTTTAATGTGAGGTATACGTCGTAGGTTACGTATATAGGTGATATATAAACGGTTCTACCTTCCTCTTTTACCGTTGATTTTCGCTTATCGTTTTGCTTGGTACTCTACTGGTAAAGATGGGCTATTGGTCACAAACTCTAATAAAATTTATTTTGGTATCGTCGGTTCGATAACGGCTTTTTTGCGGTTTGGATAACCTTCATTAAGCTAAGTGTTCCTAATCAAGAGAAATGCCTGTCACGACATGGCTACTCTCTGGTTAAACAACATTTGATCTTGTATCTCTAGATAGAAATCTTGTATCTCTTAATCGAGCTTTCAACTTCATATGCGATAATGTACATAATATGTCTAATAACATCGATCAGTGGAATCGACTCTGCTTAAACGTATGACTTCATACCCCATAGGCGGTTGGAGTACGAAATGTTGAAGTCTTCAGTAGGAAGTTGCGGGATCAATGATTTTGTTATTTGATTGAGGTGTTCGTTGAGGTAATGTTTAACACTATTCGAACGTGACCTGTTTCGCCTTCGCTATTTTTGCCCACGGAAAGAAGAGTAATCCTGACATTGTCAGTGCCGATAACCGATACGCGTTATTTCGATGCGACGCCTGCTACAGTCGCTTATAACCGCACAAGAAGGTTATAATACTATTATTATATATACGTATATATTACAATACTAATACCCTACAGAGTAGAAGTTCAAGGTTATATCAAACCCTCGAGATTGATATTTTCGAATTGCGAGTAAAACTTCGAAATGTCCTCTTTTTTTATGTTACCCTTTATAAGAGAGATAGACGAATGTGGCAGTGTGTGTCCCACAGTGTTGTGCATATCAATTTGTGACAAAACTCTGTTTAGTCGATGGGAACCATAAAAGTTGGAATTGGCTCTTTTCAGATCGGTTCTGAGGCGATTCATTGCCTTCATCTTCAGTTTAATTGATGCAAACATTAATCAAAGAAATTTCACGTTTCTGCCACCGTCCTGTATTTACAACACCGGTCAATTCCCTTTAAGGTTCGACAAGACCATACAGTTACGAAACAATAATAATGCAGAAAGCTATGACGAAACTTAACTGGAACTCAGTGATTAATGGTACAAGATGCTAGCTAGGATTGTTTAAATGTGAGGGGCTTAACAGGCAGATTGGCCGTCATTTTTAGCGATGACCGTTTGTCACCATTAGCTGCCTGACTGAATCAACTTTGAACAACATATCAGCTACTTAAACTAATTAAGCAATATGAAGCCTTAAGGACGCTACGGTTCAGAACATTATTAAGTATTCATTGTACAATCTAAATTCCATAAAAACTACATATAAATCGTACCGTATGTAACAGTTCGTAGTCTCCTCTCACATGAAATGTTATTTCCCACAAAAGTTATTATATAACTTTTTATCCACGTATATTATATAGCTCTTAAGCCGTTCAGCGGACTTAAAACCGACTTCTGCTATCTTTTATATAGAATGCAAAACTGTTTAGGTCAACAAGTTAACACAATACAAAGGAGCTGTTTATACAATATAACGCCTTCATTTACAGCTCCTTTCGACTGACGTTTAACTCACCGAAGTGGGCGTGCACCATTGTCAATAAAGTCACCAATAGCCAGATCTTCAGCAGAACTGGGTCGAACGCCATCATCTTCTCAGGGGTCGTGTTCTTCGCTTTCCGTAATCGTCGAGCCTTAACTCGTTGATCCGAGATTTTGTTCGACTGGACAGTTACTTACTTATTACCTTGTCGTCCGTCGACAACCAATGTCTACAGCCGCTACTGGAGTTCCCCTTGTGGCGTTGCCGCTGTGACGCAACAATCCGGTCGCGGGGTGTCTCGACCACTGCAGTTGCAACCTGGGGGCTGCCCTCAGTAAATCGCCAACGATTATCGATGTACTCGACATAGGTACATCGTTGGGTAACGCGTTAGCGATTCAAAAGGGGTAGAGAGACGCGACTGATCTCTGTTATAGCTGGTGGTCAGGGTGCGTTTAGTTTTGCGCTAGTATCCTAAATGCACTGTTTCGCTGTTTTAGCTATTTTTCGTCTCCTTTTCTGTTCACGGTGAGGGGTAGGGGTTAGCGGCAGATGCAGCTATGGCAATCCGTGCTGTATGATCCCTTGCTATGCCACAACATAACAACAACAACAACAACAATGAAACTAACGATAAGCATAACACACTTAATGATTACACAACAACACCACCGATAGGCGATCCCTTGTCATTGGTGTAGCAGTTTGTTTCGTATTATTAATCCACAACTGCTATCATGTGGCCGTGTTAGGGATAACGCCGGGGGGCGCGAAATCTCTGTACGACAACCGACCTGTACCAAGCAAACCTGAACACTGTGGACACTCTAGAGGTAACTGTATTCTGTTTACATTTCACAACACGTAGCTCTTGTTGTTTTTTTTTTTTTTATTTCAACACACAATGAGAACAACAGATGTTCCGCGCCTTGTTTTGCCCTGAGCAGACATAATAATTTTGCCTCTTTCTAGGTCTCAATCCGGAAGCACTTCTACAGCTATTGTCATGAGTTAAGTTTTGCCGTATCCAACTTCTGTAATATGATGTTACCAAAGAACGATATTGTCGTTCTGTTGACCCGGACGATAGATCTGTAAGTAGCCTGAAGAATTAATGCCTTAAACACAACTTTCCATTCAAAGTGATTATGTGGGGCACGACGTAGACGTGAAACCACAACAACTACTTTGCTATAGCGACAACCTCCACCAATCAACATCAATCCCAATAGATTAGCAGTATTTTTAGGGGCACTGCGGCGATAGACACAAAAAACTACCTTCTTCCCGCCCGATTACGTACGCTACTGTGGTGCTAACACGGCATTTAATATACAGATTCCAAAAATTATTGCGAGATATCGTGGGCTGACCGATAGTCGATTTTGCCGCAGATAATGGTTCCGTACTATAAATACTGTCTATCCGGAATTGCGTTAAAGATCAAACGTTAGCAGCACACGCCACAATGGAGTCGTTCATACGCGGACGCCAACGTCAAACCTGCTTCGATGGGGCCCATGCGAAGAACGGTATGCGCGCGGTTACCCTTTCCTTCCTATGCGGTCCTCGCTCTGACCAAGCAAAGAGAAGAGGAAATATCTTGCCCTTCCTCGATAGCTACCCCTCCCCATCACGCTCGCCGCGAGCATGCCCCACCATACGCGTGGCTACCATGAAATGATGCTTCCAAACGATGAAATTAGTGTACCCGTCCGGTTTCAGTTTAACGTATCTTGTGCTCCTGGAGGCTAGCAAATACTGATATTCGCTCGTTACGGAATAAGTCTCATGAACCATTAACTAGAATTGTCCCATAATTGCGAATAGCTAGTAATGCTATAGTGATTCCGATTGCTTTTCTGGCTAATTTGTCAATATCATTCTATCAAATATAGAGTATATACCTTTAGCCCTTCTCCCCATATTATCTACGCGGTACAGAAATTCCAGTTTTATATTGTCGCATAATCAATACTTCAACTGTCCACTTCCTTTTTATAGATAATTTTGCCTTTCGTTTGACCTTTGGGGTCAATACGACTGTCACTACCACTTGCAAATGAGCTTGAAAACCCCAAAGTGTTTAGGCTTGATGGACTTTTTTTTCAAACCTCAGCTCACCTTTACTATTTATCCCTTTATATGAATACCGATACTAAGGATTTAGCCTTTGCTACCGCATGAGAAGGCTTCAGGTCTGTCTAATGCATGTTGAAAAGGTAGTCATCAGTAAACTCGCGAAAGGGTAAATTTTTCGGAGAAAATTTATTTTCATATAGGAATGCTAAACAACTGTACAAAAGACAAAAGTTCCAACTTTAATAAGTTAACTTTAATAAGGTAAAAGAAAGTTAAACATTTTTCAGCTTTTATGAATTGGAATATCCGAATGAAAAGCTGATATTCAGATTATGAGTTCGAAAATAGCATGTCATTAATTTAGCGCCTCGTGTAGTGGCCGGTTCCCTCAAGCTAACTACGTTCATACGCAGAGCTATCTCCAGGGCGTTTGAACACAGCGTTTCGAGCACGCGCTTTGCTGATATGAAAATTTATCAAGTGCCAAGAAGTTAATCGAAAGGGCTTACGCAGTTCCTCGGCTGATCGGCAGTCAATTAAAAGGTACAGCAAGTTAAAGCGTCATCAAAAAACATCATGACAATCATTTAGAATCTGTTATCAATACTTCGTAAGACTAAGAGGGGGTCGTCGATAGATGAAAAATCAGTTAAGCCCAGACGATCACCCGGGAAACCGACCACAGACAAATCTCAACGTTGTCCTCCGGTCGTTGATGTCCCCTTTTCAAATATTTGCTGTGCAGGAGGAGCAGTTATCTTTATAAAGCTCCGCGACGCTTCAGCGGCTTTCACCATTAGTTCAGCATCTGCTTTGAACAAACAATTCGACCTGTACGTAAAAAAACGTGGTAAACACATCGTTGCGCCTCAATTATAGTCTTCCTTTATATGGTTAAGAAGACCTATTGAATAACCTTTCACTTGGATAGGCCATGCTGATCCTGTTGCTGAATTGTTTCAACAGAAATAACAGTAACCATTTTTGGCATGTTTCGATTCTTGTGTTTGTACTGTGACAAACGTCGCCATCGATATGACTTTTGTCGTTGAAATATTTTGGAAGCTGGCAACATATTTTCCCGTTATCAATGAATTAATTTTTCATTTCTAATTCATCTATTTCTACGCAGTTTATTTCTACGCAGGTGGTTGCCCTCTCTCTTAGTAATGTTTTATGAATTTTTTGTAGCCGATAGGTGCATACGTTCAAAGTTAACTATCGTCTTGCCATTAATGAGCCCTGTGCTTGAAATACCGCTTCTGCATCCTGTAGATCCACACGGCCATCACGTAACGATGCTTATATGCCTTTGTGTATTAGATTAGGTCTGTAGACCCTGTTTTTGATTTTCATGTTCTATATTTTTCTTCCACTTAACACCGATTTCCGAAACGAAATCTCGGACGATAAATAGAAATTTAGGATAAAAATATTAAGTGATCTGTGAACACTTTTTTCCATGCCATGCCATGCCAGGCATGAATGTAGAATGTGAGGTGAGTATGGAAGCAACAACTGAGCTTGCCTATTCGCAAGGTTAGAACCCTCGCGGTTATCGACCATACATCGATCTTGAGGGCTCAGATCGGATTGGGCTTACCGCAAATAATTGTGCAATAAGTAATTTAAAATAGAATGAGTGGGTCGTGTCACAATATAATTTTCTAACTTGGAAAACCTACAACTTACGTGAGAGAACTGCTATAGCGTTGATGACAAAATACAAACGGCTGAGGTGTGAGGTAAATCGTACGTGAAGTGACGTTGAAGAAAATGTTCGGAAAAATCAGGTGGATAGCAAAGTAGAGAAGCAAAAAAGGCAAAAACGTAATGTGAGCAACTGGAACACAACAGGTAACATGGCGAAAAGAATAGCAGAAGCATTGAGTGCAGCGGCCGTCGTTACGCCTACTATGTCCGCAGAGGCTTTATTGTTTCACTATGAACGCGTCGACTCGTGCGCAGGGTATGCGCATATGACAATCTTGGAGTTCGCTTTGAATTTTAGCCGTTCAATGATGCATTAAAAACCGCACTTGTTCGTGGGTTGGGCACTAGATAAATCTGTTTTAGGAGACACAGGCCTTAAGGTCACCCTTGTTCGTTGCCTTCATCCGCTTTGGCGGCATTAGGGAGTGCCGTATTATTTTCCGTTATTGGACACCAACAGGCCTTTTTTCTTACAAGGGCAGGCGTAGACGTTTCGGATATGTACACTGATGTTCGTCACGGTCGAAGAGCGTATAGATCTGAAAGTTGCTCTTATCGTAAGATAAAATCTAATCCCTATCGTTTGCGATTCTAGTGTCGAGTTCGGTGCTAATTTGAAGGCACCCATTTCATTTTGCATAATGTACCCCCTTCTACCCCACCCCCCCCCGCCCCTTACCCCGCCAGGTAAAATTACGATTCGAAACGAGCTTAGCATCTGATTCGCTTTTTGTGGGGGGCGGGGGGGAGGACGATTCGAAATCAATTTCAGAGATTTATATGTGTACTATGTGTAAATTGATTTACTCCGATATCAGATCAGATATAGATAACCTAACCGTATTAACTATAAGAGATTCGTTTTATTTCTAATCTTATCAGTTTTAGCGGTTAAGCTCATTGCAGTACTCACGTAAGTAATATGTATAGCCTAAGTACTATTCATTTCTGAAACGAGTATATTTATGAAAACTTCTATTGGTATCTTTCTTTTTAAACAGGATCCAGTTTTACGTGTTCCTTAACAATAGCATGTTTGTATTGGAAGGTAGAAATACGAGTAGCGAGCGCTGTGAGGGCATCGATTCAAATTAATTATTAATCTCATCGAGAAATTCATTAATAAAGATAATGGTGAGAGACTCGGTGGAACATCTCAGTTGCCGGCGATCTGGACAGAAGCCAGAATCGTCTGGGAACTCTGTTTCTTAAACGAAGATTAGATGGGCTTTGATGCCAGTAGTTGAAGTAAATATCTTTTTTCAATGAGCTTATCAATTGCTCTATATACTGACAGCGAGAAAGAAAGCCGATCTAATCCATCATATCTAATTCAAGAGGCGCACAAAACACGGAACCAGAAATTGTTCTTTTGGTCTCGAGTGTCTGCGAATGTTAGAGAGTCACTGAACGGTACTTAAGAGCTCTCACGGTCCATTTTTTAATGTTCCATTAGAGCTCAATTTTGTGAAAGGATCTTTTTTGAACGCTTAGTTGTCGTTACGTAGCTGAGGCTAAATGACGTCACCGATATCAAATATTTTCCGTTATTAAGAAGCTACCTCGAATGAAACCAGTGTTCTTATATTGTTATTATCGCATTCTCCAAACTCCATCGGATCGTGTTAACGCTCTCGCGAAACTCATTCATAGCTAATATCTAGCGGATGGCTTTACTCCCAATGCGGATGTATTCATTGGTCAAATTTTGAAGTGATTCCGACTTTTTATTGGTGATGTCTAATATTAACAATAACATTTTTCTCTTTCAGGATTTGAAAATGAATAACGAGCCTTTCTAAAGGCCTCCGTTGAAACTGTACAAAATTCTAGTCACGGACAGTCCTTTATATTGACACTGCTATTGTTTTAGATAATATTACGCCACATAACTATAGCTCTGTGATTCTGGCTTGATCTCTCTCTCTCTCTCTCTCTGTGTCGGTTTTTACTTTCTTATCAATTTATCAATCAGCTTATCAATTCAACGAAGTTCCAACTCTGAATCTGTTCGAACTTCCCTTCTAAAAAAAAGTTTGTCACTGGCATAGATAGAATGTTTGATACCGAATGCCGTCTTCATAGAGCAACGCCTAACGATAGTACCAGACGTAAAACTGAAAATGTTTATTAACACAGCTTACTCGTAGCATGTTACTAAGCAGAAAATACCGTCGGTCTGCCCCCTTACTTTGTTAGTATCCTACACATGGCGGTCGTACACGCTAAGCCGTTTGTAGGAAAGTTAGGAATATCGTTGAAACCTTTAGACATAATATTTAGCGCTCGTTTAATTAATAATCGGTTTTTTCAACACACATTCGAACGGCTTTTTCAACTTGTAGAAAATTTACCTCCTGTTGTATGATACGATGTCACATATTTATATCGACTATTATCGTCTTAGGAAAGTTCAAAGTATTTTCTTGCCTCGTAGTAACGCTGAACTTAACATCTATTGAAAAAAGTGATAAGTAAAGCGAGCCTTTTTCAGCATTATTTCGCCTCGTGATTCATTCGTTGATACGATATTGGGTGTTATTAAATTCTAAAATTCTGAGACATTTTCGTCACGGTATTATAATGTTATATTACGGTTAAGTTTTCATCATCGTCATTACATTTTCTTCTTTCGTTTTACGTCAGCCGTCATTTTTGGTACATCGATATATAACGGGTGGTATCGATCAACGGCCGTCATCTCAGTACCGTTGTGTTTTAGCGTTGTTATTAAACCATTTCAGCATGCTTTATATTTATATTTCTTCTATCTATAGATCAATGTCAGCAGCTATCGCTTACCACCATCATAGTAATTACTAGTATTTTAAGCATTACCCTATCTTAATAATCCTAACGGACCATCTTAAATAAGCCTTATAGAAGCTTTCATTTTAAGGTCTTTTTCAAAGCTTTCGCGATAATTCACAAGTAGTAGTGTAGTAGGTAGTCTATAGAGCAAGGAGTTACACTCGGTTTCATACGAAGCCGCAAGCTATTTCAACTTTAAAACGACCTCATTTTTCCCCCAAGTATTCGTAAAACAACGAGTTATCAAAGAAATGCCTAAGGGGCAAATTCTGTGTATTTCCTCTACATTGGTTCGAAGCGTTTTTGTACAATAACATCTCAAATCCTAAAGAAAATTTAGCTATCTCCTTTCAGCAAACCCTTATGGGAGTCCGTCTAAGGTTCTTACCAAGGGTCGTGACTAGTTCGACGGTTACAGCATATACATTGTGATCGGTGATGACGGCGCAGTATTTTCTCCTATTTGAAAAGGCCTCATGTCGGAGCTACAGACGTCATAGTTAACAGCAGGGAATGTGGGTGCACTTTTGCAAAGCCTGTTACACTTTAACCCAGGAACTATTCATTTGCGATAGAGCAGCCCTCGGTGTATTTTTAACTCAGCGTGACTGTCGTCCAGATCAAATAAGACTACGTAGTTATTGATTAGACACATATTACTTCCATTTCAATTTCGAGCTATCTTATCGTCAGTATATGTTACTATTATAGATAACGTTTGGGTATCGTTGGGTTTATATATATTGACATGTCGAAAAAGAGTCAACTGTTTAGGCCAAAAATTTAAGCTAATATTATTAATACCTTAAAATAATATTATTTTTATCAATGACATTCTATTTTTTTTTGGTAACACGGTTGTCCTGCTGTGGCTTTTAGCCGACAATTAATAACAAGTGACTTTTGCATGAAAACTAAATTCATACCGTTAAGGGAGTTTTGCAGAGACCGAAACAGATGACTGTTTGGTCGTGCAAGATCAGAGCTATACGGCGGGTGCATGGAAATGTTTCATCCAAGCTCTCTCAATTTTTGCCAGGTAGTTAAAAATATATGCGGTCTGTGTTTATCGTGATAAAAGACAATGTTTTTTTTCTATTCATTCACTAGTTCCGGACTTATTGTAGTTAGTTATTGAAAACAGTGGTCCAGATTAATCGCACTTCCCCGCGGCAGAAACTTGTCATGCACTATTCCTTTTCAATCTCAGCAGACACATCGTATCATCTTCTTTGGCGTCTACGTGAGTTTTGTCGCAGATTGTAGGCGCATTTTTTTTTTATTTGCGCATTATTGTCGTATATGATCCACTTTTCATTACTAGTAATGGAAAAAAAGGTTTATTTTAGAAATATCCCGATATCGTTATGTTTCTGCAGAGCTTTGCAGATGTTAATATGTTCGCGCAAACGATTTTCTGTCAATTCTCGTGGCACCCAACTATCGAGCTTTTTTGTAGCTAGCTTTCTCTAAATGGCTTAAAGCTGTTTGGTCTCGAATATTTGGTTCCTTAGAGATATCGCGGCTACTCATGTGCTATCAGCCGTGCCTAACCTTAGCAATTATTTCATGCATTTTTCTATGTGCTATATGTTCGATCATTACGGTGAGCGTCTTTCACATTGAGATTTCTACAATGGAAGCAAGAAAGCGATCCTTTTGCTATAACGTACCTTGAATAGCCTGCATTTTCGATGGGCCTGGACATCATTTGGGCGTTTATTTTAATAAAATCGTAAAATATAAAGAATTTGTGTAAAACCATTGGCCATCTTTGAGACGCTCTATTTTAGATCTGACTGCAGGCATTTACAACAGGTTTAGCAGATCTACGACGAAATCTCAGCTGTAAAATGAATCCAACGCCGACCCGACGGGACCACCGACGGGATACACTTAAGATACGTGACTTTAGGCCATCTGGCTAGAAAAACAATCAGCACCTTTTCGACATCGTAATAATAATAACACTAATAACCTCAAACGTAACTATTTTAAGAACAAATCTGCATTGATTTTCCCAACGTTCTAATGATTGAAAATTTACGTAGATCAATATGTCTCAGGTTTAGACATATGAATAATTCACAGCTCTGATGTCCTGAATGTCCTGTTTCAAACTTAACATGCAATCCAAAGTTATAACTTTTTTCTCTTTATTCGTTGTTGATGAACAACGCCTACCTTTCTCAACTTTCGGTTAAGCCGTTTCCACCACTGCGCCGACATAGAATTTAGACATTATTCTATGGCATATTGTCACCACAGAACAAACGTATTCACCAGTGCATGAGAAAGAACATAAAACAGTATTAAATATATTAGCTTGAGAAAGTATACAATCGCTAGACTTCTCAAAAAAATTGCCACAATGTCCTCTTTACGTAGACTCATTTTTCTTCTTGAACCCTTTTACTGACGACAAAAACTACGCCAAGTCGTTTGCAGCAGCTCGTAGACAAATTCATTCGACATCACAAAGACCTGTTCCTAGGTCCCCATGTATAATTATTCCCAAAGAACCTGCCAGCCTGCGCGAGAAAAGTCGACGTACCTCGCCAACATGACCTCTCGTGTTGGGCGGCGCATTATGCAGCTGCTCCCAAACACCCTGTATGCGGGAACACGTAGGAATCACCGAAGTGATTGTCTTCACGCAGGCAGAATGCCACAGATACCTTTTCATAAGAACAAAAATTTCACCTTGAATGGCTGCAGTGCCATCTAGACGGCCCGCGCAGTTGTCATAAAGTAGCATAATTACGCAAATATTCGACACTTGAAAGCTTTTTCATCTTATGCACATTAGTGTGCGCTAAACGCGCCATTGACCCTTAGTTTTGGCCTTCCTAACAAACCTTTCAGAGATACCATAAAATGCTGGAGACCACTTATTTAGGGCCGTCGATTAGCGGTCAAGAAAGACAGTATGCTTTCTATGTTAGAGTCAAGAGTAGCTATAAGGTAAGCACCTTATAGTGTACAAGATGCTGCCTCAATAAGTTCATACCTCTTAATTAGAAACCATAAAACTTTTTCTTAAATTAGATTGTGCACTATTAACTGGAATTTCTATGACTAAAACAAGCCCATATCACGCAAGGCATCTTCGTTGTAGTATAATGGTCTGAAATATGTGCTTATGTGCAAATAATATCTATGCTAACTTTTCTGCTAATGCTCTGGGTAAATAAAGCAGAACGGTTTAGCTGTAGCTACAGTTTTGAGTAAGTGGCGCCTCACGCATCCGACTAAGAGTACGTATTGAGGTAAGGTGACTCCGGGAGGGCTGAATTAGCCAGGTCACGTTCAATGTTTATAGATGACGTTAAAAAAAAAACAGCCGTCTGTCAATCCGTATGTCGTAAATAGATAGGTTCGAGATTGTCCTGAAGATACATTTCTTGGAGGTCGGTAAAGTGGACGCTATGCGGTGGACTGAGGCTATTTGCGGTGTTCGCTTCCGACGCGTAAGCACGCGGCATGCTAGAGATTCCTTCGGCTGCTTCTTGCCTAATTCTAGTTGTAGGCCAGAAGGTCTGCCAATTTGGTGCTACATTATAAATGGCCTGATGGTCAGCTAATACCAGTGCTCTCGTAAACCGTAAATAAACGTAGAGCCGTGGCCCAGTAGCTGCCTGCCTGGTTAACAGGTGGCTTTTACACATGTAATTATGCGCATGCGCAATCGTTCCAAGGCACAAAAGGAGGCGGCCATGATGCCAGCCCTGGCGTCGGTGAGCGAAGCCGCTATCAACAGACGCACGCAGACGCAAACGCGGCGGGCGAATCGCCCTAGTCACTAGCACTGGTTGTCGATGAATTAATGAGTCTGGTAGAGTCAGTGCTCTGTTAGACTCATTAACTGAGCTAATTCTGACTCAATAACTGAGCAAATGAAGTGCTAGGTTGAATTCAACAGAAGATCTCACCGCGTTTTCAAAAAAAAGCGCGAAGAACGTGTGTGGTTGACCGGGGTCCAGGTAAATATTGACGGTTCTGGAAATTTGCGCGCTAAGTCACATTCGATTCGTTTGCAGAATGCGCGAAACGCGTTTGCGAAATGAATGAAACAAAATAATTTATGGAGGATTCTGTAATGTCCGGACAGTGGGAGGTTCATTAGAAGTTCAAGTAGAATGGGTTTTTCCTCGTTCTTTCTTAGCTTGGTCTTATCTTGCTTACCTAGTTCGCCAGAACTGTGCATCGACCAAAAATAACTGGATGTTGTGTAATGCAAATACTGCTGCATGAATTTACAAATAGTTAGTGTTTTTTGTCATGATGCATGGCCATGTGTGTATTTACTCTATCCAGTAGGAGCGTCGCAGCTTACCAGCAATCCTAAACTAGGTAAATACGAAGAAAATAGTGTGCATTTTAGGACACCACTCATCTGTGAGCCGATAAAGTTCACGTAAGAGAGAATGCTTTTTATATGATAAATCAGGCACCACTGAATGCCTGATAGGCATCATAGGTGGTTTATGACGCTGCAGGATTGTAACGTCCTTGGCACTACTGAATGGCAGGGCGGTAAGTCGAGGAATCTTGTGATGATTTGCCGGACACTTCCTGTTCAAGGACTTTTTGTACCTAAATATCGGCATGTGCTTAATATATATAATATCACAATGAAGGGAAACACGAGCAAAGGCATGCACGTTAGAATATACTCTAGAAATGGGGACAGCAAACCGGATATTACGTAGATGACGAAACAAGAGGGACATTTTATCGGTGAATCACGTATCCACACGGACAATTTGTGGTGAACACCTATGTTTCACTCCCTTATTGTTTAACAACAATAGACAAATGAAGCGATTTGGGATGAATCTAATCATCTTTGCATGGTTTATCCAATCTTGAATGAAACCGGCAGATCCTAGAAAAAAATTTTTCTTCCATTTAAATATTTGGAACGTTTTTATAGATTTTTAATTATGACGTGTTTCACCTAATGGTAGATAACATTAAATTGATTTTTTTCATTTTCTAATGCTAGAAACCATCAACTAAATACATGTAGTTAACTAGTCAAGGCGCATTAAAATGGAGCTCTGTTGAGGGAAAACTCAGCTTTCGCTCTATGGGGTAGCTTCAAATGTAGTAAATTAGGGCATGAGCAATCTCGGTTTTTTTTTCAATCTAACAAGAACGCAATGCTCCATCCAGATGTAAACAACACACTAATCCGTAACCGCAATCATTTTCCACGGTATTTTTCCATTTATAGAAAAATATAGCTATTTTTTTTTAGCAAGAAATTTTGGTCTGCTCTTAAAAAGCTCGTGCAGCCAGATTTCGCAATCCTTTTGACTGTCAACTGTGCGATTACTACTTTTATTAGCCCGTGATAATCCGTCAATGTCTAGAGAATATAAGGAGCGTAAAAATAGTCTTACTTAAGCTCCCGCAGGGTAGCTCTCACAGTTTACTATGTGGGTGCAGCGTGGCATTGTCGTAGTAAACGGCAATTTCAGACTGACTTATCAAATCTTTTCTGCTGGATAAGTTCGTTCACTCGCTGGAGCTTAGTCATATATAAATCCTAGTTGGCCGTTTTATTCTTCTCAGGCATTGTTCAATGCATACAGCTTTTCCAAACGCAAATTATCGTCTTTTTGGGATGGGATGAACTGGGCACATCTTCCGGAACTAACCACTGTTTTGTCCACTTTCTATCAATGTAGAGATACCACCGCCCACCAGGTGATGTTGCGTAATGTCGGGCGAGATGTCTTCTGAGAAGCAATGAAAGGACGTGGCTTTACATGATCACATTTAATGAATTTAATGTAACTAACTTAATTCCTAACTGCAGTTCATTTATCGCTAAATTTACAAATGATTTGCCGGTCACCTGCCTTCAAAAATGTCTTCATTGATCTCAGATAATCGGTCGGGGCGCGGCTTACCCTCTAGCTTCAACATGTCATCTTTGTGCTTCATCAACCAGTCTTCGAGAGTCCTCTTTGTTATAGCGTTTTCGCTGTATACGGTACATATGTTCCACACTGCTTCGGCAGTTGTTTGATCTTGGCGAACGGCAAAAAAAAAGGTTCATAAAATGAATTTTTTTTACTTGGGACCTCCATCTTTGGAGCCGAAATTGGGTATAAAATGCAATGGATTCACTGTATAACGAGGTTGTAACGGACTTACAAAGAAGAGTAAGCAGCTACTAATTGTTTTCAAAAGTGAAGATAAAAAAAGGAAAAGAAAATTTAAAAGCAAGTCAAAGAACTTTTGTTTTGACCCAATATCTCTGTGAGTCTTTGGTCGAACAAGGATGTTACGACGCTGCATCTGTGCAGCAGTGTAGCCGTTAGATCGACAGGCATCTCCAAATGAGCTTAGCTTCTATATACTGTGCTCTATGTTAGATGTTTTATGCATTCAAGTATACCTATCGTTACTTTTGGAATAATTACGCAGCTTTTGTTAAAGCTCACTGCAACTATAATCTTTTCGAAGGCGATTTGTTTGTGGCAAAAAGAAAGAGCTCTTTTATCAGAACTTTGAAACGATACAATTATTAACTAATTTTGATGATGTAATAAAAAAAAAAAGTAAGATCGTTTGCTGCGGAGTGTCGCAAGGCAGGCGATTTCCTTAAAACCAGAGTGTTGAAATGGATAGAACCCTAGATGTCCTGCTATCGCTAAGTACCTGAGGCAATTATTTGACGTTATCCATTGAAGCTAGTTAATTGAGTTCACGTAACCTTGAAACGTATCTAAACTAATAGTGTTTTAGAGACAGGCATTCTGTGCCTATCAAGTTGTCCTTTTGCAATATAACGATTTTTGTCAAAGCTGCCGCACTAATAACGACCAGGTCGGCTAAATCACACAATTTAAAATGCAGATTCTAACGCAATAGTTTATCCGCTGGACTGTTTCTTCAATTATTTGACTTTGATAAACTTCGCCGTAGCAACTTAGTGATAGTAAAACGAGCCTAGGCGAAGACGGGGATCGTTTATTGGTAAAAACGATGGTTCTTTATTTCAGCTATCTACATCGAGACAGTGAAGAGTATAAACCAGCTAGATTTAAGCAAGCAGCAGCCATCGATACCCCACCACGATAAAGACGTCTACCATCTGCCGCGCATTTGCCTTAAGCCGAACAGACCACACACATGTACTTTGTATGACGACGAAGTGTTTGCCCGACGCACCGATGAATAAGCGAAGCCAGAGAGGTGCTGAAAATCGTTTCCCGCAGCAATTTTTTCTAGCCTTTAGTCTAGTGCTTCCCTCATTTGCTAGAAATGGCGACACTTCAAAATAGAAGGCTCCTGCTACTGCAGCTGTTCGTCGAAGACCACTGCCATTCAGCTTGCCTGTGCGGCCGGAAATGTGCAGTGCACGTTACAGGACATATGAAGTAGATGACGCTAGGACAAATTCAACACATACACACACTACTCGACTGGACCCGTAGTGAAAAGCAAATCTTGATCCTACAATGAAGACGTGATTTCGTCTGATTCAAGCAGACGAAATAGCTGCGGGCGTTAAATGGATGAAAAAAGAATTCAATAATAAAGTAAAAAGTATATATACGTACGTACAAGTAAATAAGCTGGCTGTCCTGCTTTCGATGTCAGCTTGTCGAGTATCTTTTTCCAATTAGAAAGGTTTCGGTTACCCAGCGTCAAAGTGTGACAATTTCAGATGCTTCAGATACTCGGAGAGAGCTATATATATATATATATATATTCAAAAAAGCATATTGCATCTTCGTACTTTATAAAGATATAAATTCATCGTATATTTCAATCTAGCCGATCTGAGTGTATTCTCCGCCCATAGACGAAAACTGTATTCTATAAATAAATGTTTTCATTGTACGTTATGCATTTAATATCTATGCTGGCTTCTTGGGAGAGTGAGTGAGGTTACGGATGCAATATCATAGCTGGATACTGACTCCTAATATTATATGAAGCGATAGATTCGTTCGGTGTTATGATGTATGTACATTGGATTCTACCGTTTCTAGCTGGCGTTCCCATGCATTAAGCGATATTAGAAACTCGATGAACATAAACAGGGTTATAGTTTGAGTATAATGTTGTTGTTGGAGTTGACAGATAGTGCTAGCGCCGTATCGTTTGATCGTGTCAAGCCAAAACTGTCATACATTTAACTGACGTCTTTATTGCGTTGCTCGGTGCGTTCAGTCATGGATATCTGACCAAATGATACATGTCTGACATTGTTTTCCTCACTATATTTATACTAGTACTACCGACACAGAAGAAATTGTGGGCGAGATCGAAGGCGAACATGCACTAGGTATAATCGCTTACAGCTTTACTTCAAAACCCACTCAAAACTGGAAATTTCTACTTAAACGATAGTCCACTCCTTGGATAGCCACGGACGACGGCTAACTGAAAGCACTTCTTCAGCAGAAGCTGGCGCAGTTGATTCAAGAGTTCTATTGACAACTTGAAGCGATTCAGATGACTGTTATCAAGCGTCCGCGTGCACTAAGAGAGATTGACAAGAAGGGCAAATGGATCTTTATGAACTTAGCGAGTAGGACAAAAAAGGACTGGCAAAGAGTGACGTAAAATAGTATTGTTGCATGATAATGCTACTTTGCATGCTGCCTTGATGATCCAGCGAGCGCTAACGGATCTTCAGTAGGAAACTCTGCGTCACCCAGCGTACAGCCAGATCACTCCGTCAGGATCATTTTTGGTCAGTTTAATATAACCAAGAAAGCGAACGGTTCAGAATAAAGGCCGAAGTCCGCAAATGTGTCGGCGAATGATTGCTTTGAAGGACGAAGCCGCAGGATACATCGGCCGCCAGAACAATGGCAGACAGCCGTAGGAAGCGAAGGAGACCGCTGTGACCACAATGTGTTTACTTGTCCAAGAATTGCGACAAACTAAAGCAGTAAAAGACAACGAGAATTTTATGGCCGACCTAGTACATAGAAAGATTCGTTTAATATTAAATAAATGACCATTATTGGTTAATCACTATGCGAATTTGTGCTTGTTTTCAGATCGGCGCAAGTAAAGACTTAAATGGATACAAACACACATTCATATCACTTGTAGAATACGCTTCAATATTATTATGCTATTTTAACAGGTTTTAATGTCGAATAGATATCGTTGAGTCGGCTGCGGAATGAAGTTTACTCCTTAAGGAGTATGATTCAGAATTAACAGGAAGAGAGCAGGTTCAGTCTTGCATGGGGCTAAGAGTACATTTTTTTTTATATATCTGCCAATCGAAACACATTATTATACGTTGTACATATATTAGACATCTAAAGGCTTAATAAATTATCACTATCATGAAGACACCATCATGACTATTTTTAGCGAACTTTAGCCATCGGCTTTGGTTTGTCCATTTAAATCACCTTTCATAATTGTAGGTTTTTTTGTTTCTAGACGCTACTGCCTTGATGTTTTGAGTTTTACGTTCGGTATGGCTTTCGAGTAATCTACTACAAGAAATGAAGTGTTTCTATGTCCGGATTTGGACCAGAACTACAATATGCCACTAGGGTTAGCAGGAAAATATGTCTCCCACTAAGTTATTACGCGAACAGGCGGTATTATCTTGAAATAAAACAAACGGACCTAGAATATTTTAAAGAATCTTCAAATATCTTTCCTGGATTGGTTACTCCGCTCTGTATCTCTCGTATATGCGAAACTCCAGTCCAGTTTTGACGTTCGAAAGGCACATGCATTTACACTAGGTAATATCCATACCATTTTTACTATATAATGTGCATTATTTGTGTCCTGTAACGGTCACCAGCCTACATCCTGGTCTGTTGCACTTTAGTTTACCACACGGCTTTAGTTCAATTCAACATGAAAACATGTACTACCCGCATCGTATTGCGATAGCATTGCATACATTGCTTAAGTAATCTTCTCTAGATGTATTTTGTTAGAAGATACGTGCACAGAATGTTTCTGAAACAATGCGTTGTCTATTTCCTAACTAGGTAGTGGTGCAAAAATTCAATTTGCTTATAGTTAGCTGACTATCTTTTTATATATAATCATTGGAGGCTTGGTGGGAGCAAACTTCATCGGTTAATCTATCCGTTTTCCTATTGTTTACTTGCACGCAGAGCTTCTGCACCCTCTCATTTTTCGTTCTAATGCCGCTACTAGATAGGTGCTGTTTTTTATACTGCTTCAGGTATGTTCTAACCCAGTTCCTTATGACATTCATGTTTCGCAGATAACTATGTGCAAACTACGTGGTAACTACGTGAACGCCTAAGCCACTGCGGGTCAAACATGACGTGCTTTCCGGCAACGATCCTCTCGCATGCCAACGCTAAGCGTTTACAAGACTATATGGGACGCTGCAGAATCAAGCGAGCCAACCCAAGCCCAATTTGAATCTAATGGGTAGGTTACGGACACGTAATGAGGGCGTTCTTGTTTGTCGGGCACGTCACGATGCCCCAATAAAGGGCAAAAACTTCTAATACCCCCCTCATGTTTGACCCGCTGGTCACCGCTAGTCCTTAAAGAACCGTGACGACCTTTGCCATGATAGATCTGAAAACCGGAAACAGGGTCTTTATCGTCCCAAGGCCGAGGAATGACAGGCTTTGTTTACGATATAGTAGCCAGCAGTGCTTCGACGTGGGGTGAGAATGCTCGGAGTGGGTCCAAGGATACCGGCACAACGATAATGAGTACACTGCAGACGTCCCTGTCAATGAACCCCAGTTGCAGGCCGAAGACTGTGTTATACGCATTAATTATCATTTGTCTGGGAAGATGCCGCCAGCCAACTGCATTCCGCTTATATCTTTTGAAAATAAAGGGGAAAAAGGGATATCTATATCCCGCAGACTGTCCCCTTTTTGTTGGGTTTTCAGTCTTTTGTGAATATTTCTAGGTGACTTTTGTGCCATATAGCTTAGGAGATTTTGGCTCTTTACCAGGACCCCGCGCAGTTACAATAATAAATTCAGAAATGGTTTGTATTGATAGCAGTTTATATTTATATCTACCAATAAGTTGGTACGTATATTAGCTTTACATCAATCTAAATAGAATGAGTTGAGATCAAGGCTTCAGGAATAACACAAAAAAAACCCTTTTCGTAAACTCGTTGGGGGTTTTTCGCTATAGGCAAAACAGTTCGATGGTTAACAAAGGCGCGTACAAATATAGCTCTATTCTTCCGTGTTACTTAACGTCTTTGTAGGATTTTATCCTAATTTAATAAACTGTGCGTTTGACTAACAGTGAGTCAGGAGCTTGTAAATGCTTTGCAAGCATGTACCTATGAATTGCGCTTCGTCGATAGGGGCAAAAAGGTCGCTTTTGCCTTGAAAAAAAATGCCCAGATAAATGCATTTATATCTGTAAGTGGAGATGCTATATTTTTGGCGTAAGAAAAGAGAATTCTTCCCGACGCATATTTACCATTTACAAGTAATTCATAATTTAAATAAGCTGATTCCGGGCGCCTCAGTCAAAGGCCTTGTCAAAGGCGCCTCAAAGGGCTTGTTTATCTTATTTTTTGGAATCGTTTTTTATAGCGTTTTTTGGCATAGTGCAATTGAGCCCTGCCGAAAATGCTAATAAAATCTTACAAAGTTAATACGCAGATTCAAATTTTCACAAGGCTCAAATATGCGGTCTCAAATGTGCAACTGAACGTGTGTTCCGAGATTAGAAGCTGCTGAGACCCGTTTTTGCCGACTGAAGTACCCAGTGGCTGGCAGAACCCAGAATGTGTAACACCACTTTATTTTTACAAGCTCATAATTACAGAATTTTTAGTTAATGCCAACAATATAAGGCAATGAATCTTTAGCCCACTGCATACCTGTTTCCCTACAGGTACACAGTGCATTGTAACCAATGTATATATATAACGACGGAATTAAAATGACGACGTGCACCTCACTTCTTGGGTAGAAAATATCGTTCACAGCCGATAACGCATGGATATCTATGGTAGTCGTAGCGCGGACTGTGATCCGTATCCTGAAAAGAAAAAAACAGGAAGTTACAAAACAAGTCCAACTAAACAGTCGGTCTAGACACACGACATGAACTAGACAAAACATATGCTGAAAAACAACCCAGAAGAATCATCCCGGAGAAACGTTAACTTCTATTTGCATCCAAATATTGGCTAATAGGGCTGAGACGCCCTGCTATGCACTAGGGTTACAACGAGCACTGCATACTACTTTCTTAGATCATATGTTTTACTTGTTATTGCAAATTTCTTTGCCCTCAGAACGTTGTCTAGCTTGGCTACAAACATAATAGACCCAAGTTTGTCTATGTCACTTAATTAGATAGTTACACATTGCTTAGTGTATACGAAAGACTAGTTAATTAACGAACTTTACGAGGGTTTCACCATCCTAACATCCTGGAATTTCGATTGTTTTCTAACCTACCAGCTTTGTTTCGCACCGATTCTACAGAAGACGAACTAAAATCTGTTTTCAGACTTTAATCAAGTGACGGAAACATTCGAAGTCTTATTTCCATCAACGTGTGACAATGCAAATTACGAAGCTGGGCTAGCGAGCGTCTGCGCGCCCACAGCTGTAATACAAAAGAAGGCTTACGTTTATTAAGGCTAATTAAGAATTATACAACATCTGGTGGTAGTCGATTTTTTCTTATGAGACAACCTCTGCATTCCCTGAGATTTCTGGAGTCTTCAATTCCTTGAGATAATTTATTAGCACGTGGTGGGCGTCCCCACACGTTTAACAATATCTCTGTGAGAAATCGATGGCTTAATTCTCTTTGCTGCGATTCTCAATGGTGAAAATGCCGAGATTCGTGGAAATTTAGTCAAAGTCTCGTATGTTGATGCTGGCCTTCTGCGTACGTGTATAGGTTGGTCGTAGGTCGTAGGTACGTAGATTTATGCTACTTCATTACTACTTTGTTAAAAAATCGTTAATGTACATATAGCATTGAGAGGAGACTTAAGTTTCTATGTTTGTGAATAAAGAAATGTGAATAATTGGCTGGTAAACACGTTTGTATGTATATAAAAACTGATAAAAGTAAAAATTCACGTCTAAAGGCCAGTCGAGAGATGAGACGCTCTTACGGAAGCTCTGAAGCGTTGTTTACTCGTGCAGTTCAATGCGTCATAAAAACTCAGTTTGACTTTCATGTGCTGCTGGCTTCTGCAAATGATAGTCGGTCCTGCCGATGCTTAGAGCAAAATTAGTCGCCGGATCCATCCTACAGTGATACGCGGCTTGCAGCAGCGATGTACGATCGCAACATCTACATTTGCAATAGGCCCATCTGTTTTAGCCGCGTGAAGTCTTGACGTTTCCATTACGTTTTTCCCGTTAGCGGTCTTCGGCGGGCTTTCGCTATGCTCCCGCATTGTTCTGCGTATTTGTAGATTTCGTTGTAATCCCAGTTAGCTAGTAAAGACAAGTAGACAAGAAAAGAGCACATGACCCCGTGAATCCGACAACAATTCATGGTTTTCATTTATGAGGAAAACGCACGAATACTCCCCTACGGCTTCCCGTACGGAAGTGCGACACTGAACGCTTAGCACCCTTATAGATTAGCTTACCTATGGTTATCGGGCAATTCAGCCTGGCTCATCACCGTCTCCGGATAGGGAGTGGGCATACGCTGTCATGTCGACGATCCGTTACTGCCCTTTGCCGTATTATAGTTTTGGACAGAAACATATTTTTTATAAAATAAATATTGACTACAGCAAAAGACCGGAAGACACTGCTTGGCTACTTCTGCCCAGTGCACGAACAGCTGAATTCAGTAGCCGCATATTTCGGTCCAATGGAAATGACCAATAGTAACATCGTATATCTTAAAGAGACTGCCATCAGAGAGAAGAAAAGACCGGCAGAATGGCCAATTTGATCTTGAAATGCGTAGCGCATCTTTCCGTCGTGCTGTTTGCCGTGTACTTGTACATTGTCCTGATGATTAATTAGCTTAAATACGATCTAGTTATTAACCGTATGTTGAAAATGGAGTACTTAACCAGCAAGCATAAGAAAAACGTACATTCAAGTCCTCGTATGTCCCGTCTGGCGTTTTTGCCTGCAGGTGCTCTCGTTCATATTCGTTTATGTCCTTTCGCTATCTAGCCATTTTAAGCTAAGGCTCCCAGGCCGGATGCCCCATTCATCTTCTTGAGTTTAAAATCATTTACTCACTTTAGGTTGATAAAGGTTGCAGAAAAATCACACTTTACTCCCCGATGATATGTCAGGCAGCTAATTACCGCAAACCAACAATAGAATATTAGTGGACCTACTAACTAAGGTCATATGCAGGTTCTGGCCGCTTCTCTACATTGAGTTACTCGCCTAACCTATACATAACTCAATGTAGCGACTTTTGTATAGCAGGGGTAAAGTTCACTCGCACTAGAAACGAGATAATAATAATAATAATGAGCGGAAAAATTCGTGTTGGAAAAGCATCTCTGGGTGGTTTGAATGATAAGTTATAAATTATATTATTGCCAAATACGGTAGCATTACAGATATATTTGTCGAATTTTTTTTACATTATTAATTCACGTTTATGGGTCACTTTTATAGTGATGTGCGCATATACACCCACAGACGGTTTATCCGATAAATTTCCACTGGCTATATCACTGATCTTACATTAGATTATTGCCCATTGAGAATTTAATCTGTACTAGACACCAGCATCTTTGTATTCCAGCCGTTAGAAAAGCCGACAATTTTTCGAGGATTTGAATCGAAGAACAGGTTTAAACTATCATATGCAAGCCGTTCCTGCCAATACGATCTATTGATAATGCCTACCATTAGAGAGTTATGCGTAACGTACCGCGGCTGGCGTCTTCTTCTGTGGGTCTTTTAGATATCCGATAGTAGGAGTGGTCTTTTTTCAAAAGATTAGTGTGTAAATGTTTTGAAAAAAGCTGGGGTTCCCACCCCAGCTTTCAATCAACCGTTCATCTTACCTTCATTTAAAAATGTAGGCTCCTGTAATCGCCGAAATTTTTTAGCTTACCTGCGACACGCCATCCTCTAATTCTCCATATCAGTCGAGCCGTATAGGTTGTCCAAGCATAGCAAGCCAACTGTCTGTTTTTAATAGGTGGGCTCATATTCGTCATTGATTATGTACGATAGTCCAATAGAATTATATCACCTTTCTTTACCAACGTAAAATAAGCGTAATTTTTCCCAAATAAATTGTGTTTGACTAAGTTATTTCTCCTCCTTATCAACTGTTGTTAACGAAGGCAAGAACCAGTACGACTTAATTTTTAGTTAATCAATCGATGCATAGTTTACTGCAAACAATATTATTTGAAGCGTTTAATGAGTCCTCGTCAGGACGATAAATTTTTGGACCCGTATGCACCCTATGGACAACGGGTGAAAAGAAATATGGCGGTAAAGCACCAAGATACCGAAGCTAAAATGTCTGAGTCTAGTAGTCTGAACAGCTACAATTTTCGCGATCTAAAGAGTGTCGGAAAGAAGTATGATACTAATTCGTCATAAGCTTATCAATATGTCACGCAAAAACTGTCGTTAGAGAAGAACATTGACGCTTGAACTTTATGTGTCGCAAAACGACGGAGGAGCTCTTAATAAAGGCATCTTTCCAATATACGTGTCGCTAATTATAACACCAAAACCGTCGACAAGTAATGAATTGAAGAAGTAAAGCATTTTTATAAAGATATAAGTTAGGTAAAGATCAGATCGCATAGGAAAATGTAGGCAGATGGCCTTGTCGTTTCCTAAGTTTGGCTTCACACCCGCAGATCTTACCAAATTGGGCCACCAACTATGTTTCCGTTAGTCCGATGATTAACTTCACTAAAAATTGGTCACCAAACCAGACGAACTCAGACTAACAAATGATTTCCACAAAAACTAGCCTGTACATGTCAATGCATTCTGTCTGGTGATATGATCGAAATCCTGTCCAAAAAATTATACACGCTAATATTTGATGTCTGGCTTATTTTTCCAACAAAGCCTGTATTGTTTCTATAAATAATTCACCACATCAGAATACTGCCGTAATAATATATCACTTTTATGCCCATAAGCCGGATGCTTTCCCAAGAAAAACCCTGAATATTATTGCTAGCAAAGGAGACATAGGGGGGCAAAGCAGAATGAAGCATATCTTACTACATTGACACACACGAGTACATACAGATTAACAGCAGAAACTATCGAAATCTTGCGCCTTCAGCATAGAACACACGTGGGGTTTGCCACCGTATCACGATGAAGTTGTTCCTTTGTTACTCAAAGATAGAACATTTTGCCCGCAAGGACGAGCGGCTAATGATGCAAAGCAGCCGCTGACAGAAACAGAAATAACCAATAAACACGTTTAATAAAATCGCCCCCTTCTTATTCATATACGCGCCGTAGGGGCGCCGCATGTTAGCGAATGAATGGGAAAGCAAACAACTAACTCTTGTTGAGGATTACATGTTGGCGATTTCAACTCATCTAAGAGGTGTCAAAGACCCTTGTTCTCAAGTGGGTTCCCCCGTTCCCGTTTCGGATGCTATAAGCCCCTTCTGCCCTTTGTCGTAGACATTGCCGTTGTGGTTTTGTTATGTTATGTTGTGCGTACTCTATACAATATCTGCATAAGCCATGCAAATGGATGCAATAGATACGCGGGCAAATGCTTGCAAAGACCAGGGGATGACGACCACCGGAACGAGATCGTAACCCCCGGGATTTTTGTATACCGCATGCATTTCAAGCAATGCACAATAACACGCCAGCCTCGACGACTCCTGTGTCACAAGCATCGTGCGTCTCAAGTGCGACAACAGTGCAATTCGCTCTTTTTAGCTCGAAAATGTTGTCGGAAAAAGCACGCACTCATGCAAGCCATAAGTAGATAGTCAGGCGAGACAGCCATTCTTTTGGCCTACGCAAAAAATTTGCTATATAGGAAGTTAGGGGAATAATAACAAGCTTTGCAGGACAGTTCTGCTTAGCCGAGGAAGTTTGGAAGTCTGCTGCGGAGCTTGTCGCAGCAGCCTGTGGAATATAAGGCTCAATCAATTCATACATATATGCGCTCAGTGTGTAAAGAAAGGAAAAAGTCTAGAGGAACGTAGAGGTCCCGTGTGGCAAACTGTTTACGACATAGATATCAGGATACATGTAAATGTATATTAAGTCTGTAACGATTTAATTATTACTACCTTTATTGCGCTATATATGTGTATATATATATATACGTATATCCTGTAGGCTTAGCCTGGACGTCGTTATACTTATGCATGACCGGAAAATATTGAGAGCGTAAGATCATTTTAGCAACGTTTGTCCAATCCGCTGGATATTCCAACTCTCTGTTACATCGTTCTAACTAAAAATTATGTGAGGCAATTTCTAAATTAAGCAGTAATATAAATAAATAAGCTATGCTGAAGATTTTAAGATTTACACATTTTTGGATTTGTTCAAGGGACATAGATATCTTCGCCTAAATCTCATACAACAACTATATACCAACTAGGCCAAACGTAAGGCCAAAATGTCGCATTTATTTGTATACACAATGTCTTTGGTGTTAAAATATATTCGCAGTTATCTTGTTTTTTTTTTTTTTCGCTAGGAAAGAGTCTCTCTCTTCGACATTAAACATTCTATAGCTATTGTTGTTGTTGTTGCGGCGTTTTAGGGGCGTGACTGTATTGTAGTTAAATAGAGTGTACCGCTCCCGTATTTGTACATATAAGGGGCTAGGATGTTACAGCTACGAATCTTTATTTCGCCCAGAGTAATAAGGGCCCAAAAATTCACATGACGAAGGCGGGATTTGAACGCTGCGATTCCTTGAAGGTTTCACGTACCAAGTTTTTCTGAAATTACAAACATTTCCTTGACGAACAAATTGTGTAAGATCTTTGTATAATGGCGTAATGTTTTTTGTAATTATCACAAGCTTAATTATGAACAATTCAACCCACCTCAAAATTTCGTTGTTAGTACAGGAAACTACCATATCCGTACCTAAAGTAGCTTTCGACAACAAAGGAGGTTGTACGGCTTGTCAAACCGGAGAATGTATATGGAAGAACATCAAAGTGTACGAGTATCAATAATAGCTAAAGAGTTAATAACGAGAATGCTATGAAGCTAACTGGTATGATCATGTGACGGAAGAACATAACTTTAAACTTAGAAAATTTTTAATTTTCCGTATGTACCGGAGGTGAGAACAGTAACCTGCAGTGACAGAATCTGGTAGATTTATGTTTATTCATACACAAAAAGGATATGTTATTGACGATCATTATAATGTGTCTCATATCCTACAATGGTGACGTTACCGCGCTGAAAGGCTACGACCGCGCGTATAATTACGGGATTAGTAATGGGCCCAAAGTGGCTTGTTATTAACTATTTATCAACGCCAAAATATATTTTTGTCTCGCTGAATACAGTTTTTTATGTCAGTGCGTAGCTACGGAAGCTGATGTCAAAAACCGATATATATCCTTACTGTATCCATTTATATAGATCGTGTATAACCGTTATATATAGACAAATTTATATATATTATATATATAATCGTTATAAATCCGATCAATGTCCTGTCGTTTTAATGCTAAAAGATAGCTATAGGAAAGATTGCTACATTTCAAATGATCCTCAGTGCTTTCAATGCCTGCCATGTGGTAGATGTTAAAGATTAGGTTCGAGATGTATGTTGCATACATTAAAATAGGTAAGAACGTCCTGCAGTGTACATATTATATATGGCGATACAAACGTTTGCGCAAATCAACCTAGAACAGAATTTTACTCCGTTGTTAACCATAGACGTTACGACATTTAACTTTGAACGCTGTGACGCCATCCCTGTGGAACGATAAGGATATCTGAAGAGCCCTCGCTGGCACGCTCTCGTGGCACACGAACTGTTGTTGACCTACTTGTCGTTGACGTTCAATGCTAGGATCTTTAGTGTTGTACGTCTGTCATTGCCCCTGTCTGTCCGCATAATACGTGACGTAAACGTGAGCCTGTACACATGATATCGGACGCCGGTCAAATAGACCATATATAAAGCTCACCAAGTGACTTCTGCTGAACCTTTGTTCCGAAGGATGTACTCAATGACCATTCTGATGCAAAGAATGATTGTCGTTGCATTTCGGATAATAACTGAAGGGTAGCTAATTCAGTTAGCTATATCATTAGAGCCGAGGATCGTTTCATTTTAGATAAGAATTATCTTAAATTTAATTTTATATCCTTATAAATCCATAAATATAATTCTTGATAATGAAAAAATAAGGTCGCTCTGCTTTGTTTTTAGCCATTGCAGCTTTGGGAGCACTTAGCACCTGGCAATAATCAGGATCACCATCATCATTAGTAGTCGATTTACCATTATTAATTTCTTGTGGGCCTTTTTTTAGATTTGCTAAAAGTCTGAATATAGTGTAAATTGCAGCGAATTTAGGGGGCGCAACAGCGACCATAGCATTCGAATCTTTGTTTTGAACGACTCAGACAATTAAACCAACCAAAGATTAATTTTGTGCCTTTCATAATTTGACCTTAAATCACTATGAAAATATCATGTAGTATGACGGATAATTATGTTTTGGCAGATTTTGTTCGAGTCATGCTACATTATTTGTTGCACTACAAAACCATTCTACAAATGTACAACGTTCTGCCCCGATTTGTTTCAACCAGAAGTTCATCTTGTTGTAAATATCAGACTTTCTACTTAGTTGAGGCTTCTGCTCCAAATGATACTCTTGATTTCGCCATCTATCTATCTCACGTTATCGTGTTCAACCGGAACCAAATGTAACAACAATAACTTACTCAAGTATCTATTTCTAAAACACATTTTTGGCTAAAGCTGAATCCGATCTGTGCATGCACGGGGCGAGGAGGGATACCAATATACGTGTGTACATAACCGCTCACAAGTTACGTGTAAACTGCTTATTCGAACCTGAAAAATTAGTTAGTACTTCATACACTGGCGACCATCCAGATAGAACACATAATTTATTTTTTGGTTTTTGATATGTTCATTTTTCACAACGGAGGCCCGGAAAGTAGAAGTTACTTACTTTTATATAAGTAGATATACAAAAATCAATATATAATTATTTCATATAAACTTCATATGGACTAGCGTGGGCTCATGGTTAAGAAAACATGCAGGTTTATAACTTAATTACAGGACAGGGTGGAGAAATTTCGCCCACGTACAAAGCTATCTTTGCTTTGCTGTTAACCTAGCTTTTTTCTCTAATTCTATACAAATTAGGGGTTGTTTAAACGAGGGCTTTTAGGAACATTAAGCTTTGATGGTTATCGTTCGTAAACGATTCAACTAATCGGATATCTACAGACTGCTTGCTAATTGTGCGCCTACACAAAAAATTGCTTGTAGCTCCAATTTTACCCTGAGAGATACCCAAAGCATCTGTGTCCGTGCCGGCCAACGCGAAAATGACATGAACGTCCTTCGAAGCTATAATTCTATCGTATATCCCATACGGTACACAAAATGGCGTCTCAGACTTATCGCTTCATTTAGATCGAGAAAGCGCACTCTTCTGGCGTCTCGATTGTCATCGTAAGGCTTACAATGTCACGGCCAATATTCGCTTTGTACTCTATCTGCGCCGGCTACGCTACCACCACGCACCTTTCTTAGGACATCAAAAGCCTAAAGGCCTATATTTTTCAGTGTTTTCCAATATATGATATCTGACTGGAAGGACGGTGTCAAAGTCGTTGCAGTCACCGCCTCGGCCGCCATGATGATCATCGTCATCTCCATTGACATCGTTAATATTGTTACTTCACCGCCCGCATTCTAAACCTACGTCGCGTTACGGTGCCGTGTCGCCAGTCTGTGGCATTTGTCCTACTTAGTTGCAACGCAATGGTTCTCTAGCTCTTATTAGTAATATGATATATCAGCTCTTCGACTGCGGCGCGCGACGATCGTCTCTTATTAGCTTACCAAGGACAAGCTGACCCCGGAGCTCAGCCTAGGACGAAGAGCATGATGCGATTGATGGCTTGCTAAGGGAGACAAAGAGGTGTCCGGGGAAGATAGGAATCTGGTCACAAGGCTCTGGGATACCCCCTAGATGCCTGTAAGGAAGCGGGCCTCTTTAGGAAAATAGCAACTAACATGTACCATAGGATGCAGCAAGACTATCGCTTTTTCCTACTGCTGCCATGCAGTATACGCATAGATTAATCGTAAAATTACTAAAAGGGAGACTGATGTTATAAGGGGCAACGGAAGAAGAAAAAGAAAATGGGAAAAAGTCAACGTTGCAACTTCGAGATTCGTAGCCCTCGCAGCATCTTACGCGGATCTATTGCTTGCTCGTCGATCTAATGCTAGTCGATGCTTGGCAGGACCAAACAACTACTACCTACTGGTATTAGGCAGATGCTTGTTCGCGCCTATTGGCTGTCGTACCTATGTCATTATTTATCGGTTGATAAAAACAAATGGTTTCTTTTTTCACTTCAGCTGGCCCCACGGAGAACATGACAAGCAAGCGAAGCGTTAGGCTGCTGTTCTATCGTAGGTTACTGTTTACTAGATTAATACGTACCAACGGTTCATTGTTGTGGGAGCGATAGTTTGCGGTTGAAAAATGGGGACATTGACTGAATCTAGATAGACATCATGCGCGAGGCCATCTCATCAAACTGCAAAAAAGTTCTTCAACGGTACAGTAAGGCTAGCCCGCTTAGGCTAATGTATGGCAGGAATATTCAGGCAATACCCGTTTAATGCTTTGATACTTGATATCATGGTCAGCATGTCAAAGACGCTCGTCGAGTCTGATATGGCAATGTACACAGATACTCGATTCATATCTGGTAGGTATAATAAGCGCACTCGTGTATGGGTTCAGACAATTAGGCTCGTAGATCTGTCGGTGCGGTCTGATTTAATCAGATAACGCAGCAAATGGAAACGGTTGGCAGGTGCCGCTGATGAAAACATGATAAAGCACATACGACTTTATATAACTGTACCACTATCTTAGTTTGTGTTAACTAATACTGTCGCTACCACTATCACTTCGCAGCAATCGATCCCTAGCATTGTAATGCTACAGTGGACTTCAATGATAGGAAAAGACCTCGATGCGTTTTTATTTTTATAATATTTAATTAACAAGTCAGTTTAGCAAAGTGTTGGTTTACCAGGACTGATAAAGGGACTTGCTTTCTATTCACATTGATGGGTAATGACAGAATAGGTCGAAGTTCGAATTTACGACGTCACTCGTCTTTTCAAACTTTGTATATATTTAACCCACTACCCAAAATGGAACAGCAGACGGACCCGGAACAAGTCAATCTGCAATTCCGTTAACCCTCTATGATATCTATGAGGCTGCGGGCAACATTCAGATCCATTATAGGCCCATTTCCAATCGACAGGTAGTAAATACTTGTCGAACCAACGCCATCTTTTCTTCCATCCATACAGCCTAACCACTTTAATATTTTCCAGACAATGCTGCTGTTCTATCGGTTTAAATCCATAATTATTTGCGGATCATGGCGGAGCCCTATACGTTCTTTGAGGCGCGCCGAGACTCACGCAAACATTTAGTAGAATAGAGCCTACGAAGACGAAAAGATGCTATCAGAACCGGATGATTTGTTTCGTTTTCTTCCTCTCGGAAACGCACGCCGATCGATAATACGGCTTCGCTATAACCTCTATTATCACATTACGGCCAAGACGCTTGGAGTCTCTCGACGAGTGGTTCGCTTGTTAATGAATTTTCTGTATCCGGTTGCCGTTCTGATCCGCTTATTTCGCGCACACTTGCCGCATCATCCCGTATCGAGGCTATCATGACCCACATTGTAGGGCCCATTCGAAGACAAGCCGGGTCAACGCGCTAACTTCGCTAATGAATGCAGGGAAACGTGCCGTGCCCACTTCGTAATACGGTCCTAAAGATCTTATGATATGGTAGCTCTACCCCAGCTTTATCGAAGGCAAAACTGATCGGTGTTAACTGGTCATCTGCGCACAGAGCTAGAAAATATCAACGCCACCCTAAGTGCTTGGTATTAGCCTCGAAAATGGATCACTATCGACGGCGTCGCTCCTTATCGCTCAAACGTACTGCGACGACGACGTGTTGCTAAAGCATTACATATACGTACCCTTGAGAGAATCCTAAATGTCCATTGGGGCAAACTAGGCCGAAATGGGTGGGCTTGCTCGCTTTGAGTAACCGTGCAGTTTTCAGCCCTGCGCATCGTATGATCCAGGTACACGTTTGTTGGTAAATCGACCGAATTAACAACACTGAATCCATGTTGCTACCGTTCAAATGTTATTAAATTGTGGTATATACAGTTTTTAGGTCGTGCTAGACGCCTGGACACGCATGTAGTATATATACTTTTTTTTATTTTGTGTCACCTGTAAAATATAAGCAACCGTTTCCGCATGCGTTTGAGCTTCTGGCGTATCGCAACATCTTATTTGTTACGATACACATATGTCAGAAACAATTAGATAGTAATTAAATAGTAATTCTTTAGCACAACCTCTTGGAGCAACCCAATTCGCGAACTAGGTAAGGATATGTTCGAAGAAATGAAGGTTCCGCAGTCATAATTGAACCTCAACACTTTTAAGATACGCAACGTTTTTACATTAAGCTAATAAAGTGTTTGGTTGATCGAATTAAACGAAACGTTTCGTATCATCGTATCTTTTATGACTATTTATACATGTATCTTATGATGCTAAGTATCCAATTTAGGGGAAGCATTTATTCGTACTTCCTGTAAATAAGCGTGGATGGCATTAGGATGAAAAGAAGAAAAGAGCCAATTTGAATGAAATAATTTACTTTTTTGGCACATTTATATATTTTTGCTCATTGGCTAGTTCGAACCAGTGACCTGGCTTACCCCTTCGCGCACTTTAATACATAGCATGTAGACCATCAATTGGAAGACACCTTAACATCACGAGTGTTACAACTCCGGGATGTAGTCTACATTCTAGATCGTATATAGAGACATTTTGTTTGACACTGGAAAGACCCGGCCAATTAAGGCAGTGACTTTTCAACGGAAACGTATTAAATGCATATAGTCTTACTGGGCGTATCTAAACTTCTCCTAAAATCATACAGTTCTGCAGCGCGCCGATCTACAGAACTGATATAGCTTTGCAAAATCAGATTATTGCTATATACACTTACTTTTGTAAAGTTTAAAAAACTATTGTCTATGGAGACCTTGCAGGTAACTATTTTAGAACCGCACACCTAATTACATATCACGTAACGTAACAGTTTTTCCTTGGCCGACCCTTGGCTAGGAGCGTCCCAAACTTTGGTTGTTAATATTCTCAGAACACTGGTACGGGAGCCATGAGGTTCGCGCCTTCGGTTCCGTACCTACGTATCCTTCAAGTGTGTCCTTTGGACTTTGATAAGGTTTCCGGTCGTACCCGTTGTTTTTCTTTTTTGCCCAAATTCATAACCCCTGTATCATTCGTATCATATTTAGTAGCCTGAAAATTAGACTAACTGCGTTTGCAAAAAAATTTTTTTTATATTATATTTTAAATATACCTATTTTAAAATCGTATGTAGGCAGATCTGAACATGAATTCACAGTTATGGAGGTTTTTTTTTTTTCGCAAAAATCTGTTGTCTTCGGATATTCTTCGTAGCCCATGAACATCGCAACTGTAATAAAAAATTATTTTTTATCCGAATGTTCAGATTTGACCTGAGCCCTCTGAGCACGAGACCTGTGCAAAGCTGTTCTATAATACCGGCTTTGCTCCTGTCTTAGCTACATAACATGCGTGGGAGTGTGGAAGTGTCCCCTTATCTAATGTGAAATAACACTGAATTCAAGTATATTTTTTACTTTTAGACCGAGCCAAATTATAAGCAGTATAGACACGCAACATTTAATATTATAAAACAAGCAAGCGTCTTGCCGCCAGAGAGGCATTTAGTTTTCGAGAGTTATGCACCGGTGTCTAGACAAAAGAAGATGCTGCCCCCAACAAAACGTCTGAGATGAGCTGGCTTACAAAGCATAATATGCTATCGTAAAGGTTGTGTAATTTAGGTCATCGGAAAAACTTGAAGCAGCGACCTTCACAGTGATAGTACCATAACAGCCACGCAGTTATGTTTCCTGCTCCTCTACAGCCGATGACTGAGATTAGATTAACAAACCATTAGCCGATAATTGGAATCCTAACAATTAAACCTAATGAAAGTTTTTTTTACAGATGTTACTCTAAAAAATATTTACTAGGTACAGCCATTGCGATACTAAAACGTTACGTTACGTTTGCTAGTAACGTTTTGTCTTTTAAACGTTTCCGCACAGTTAATTTTACCTTTTGGGGTCCTTAGAAAAAAAGCCTTATCAACTAAGTTGCAACCCAGTCTTGAGCTATCACAACTATAAGCGGGGTGTGAGCTGTTCTCTAATGGAGCGTCTACCTCCCTGAATAAAGAAGCATAGATGATATTAAGAGGTATCGCCTTTTAACCGGCTTTGCTAATCAAGAAATAATTTGGAAATTGGATAACTACCACGAAAAACGCTCAAACCGAGGTATTAGGGCTAATCTCTGACAAACCCAACGGGTAACATCGTTAGCGCACAGTATGTAATTTGCATAGCCGGAAGTGAATGAACGGGTCTGAGGACCGCATAGAAACACCTCGGTTTACATTGGAACGAGCCAGTTAGCTGAAGCAATGGCCAGCGGCAATATCGGACGTTAAGCATGAAACGTTTCTGCTACGATGATGAATGGGAAAAAACAAGCTCAATCGGGTTATCATTGTATTACTAAGAGTGTATTCGTAATGGTTTCATTGCATCACGACGTTTCGATGAATAGCGGATAGCGGCGTGGGTGTTACAGTAGGTAGAGGTGGTCGTAATTATAGACAGCTTTAGATTTTTGCTTCTGTTTCTAGCAGAATGATTTAGCTTGAACAGAGAATAATTTAAAATTACTTTACATATTCCTTAAGCGTCCCTCAACACGTCCTAAAGTCACTGAGTTTTCCCAGAAACTTCCTGCCATAGCTAGTGATCGAACCCCTTTGCTCTCAGAGTCTACCATTATATACACACAAAACGGTAGTGCGTGTATTTGCCTGACAAACGATTCCAGAAAGGTAAGGCGTGCTTTGTTACAGGACAAGCTAAATTTATTTCTCTTCTCTCTCGAAACTACTATGATATATCAAAAACATAAACACATATATATATATGTATATATAGTACTAAAAAAAACGTTCACACTAAGCCTAGAGGCTGTCATTTTATGGAAATATATATTACGATGGACAAACTATGCAACGAAGAGGGCGTCTTTACGTTAAAAATATACATCGTCCAATTTTTATAAGGGGGCTACACTTATTGAGCTTTAAACCATAAAAGCAAACCCATTATTTTGCCACTGTCTGAAAATAAGCGGGAGGTTAAAAGCTAATTACAACTATTTGTTTACAAGTCTTACGTATCATAGATATCGTTTTGTGATCGTTTACGCAAAAGCACAAAACCGTCCACAGCTAACTATACGATAACCCACTGCTCCCAACTATCACCTCGAATTAAGCTATTACAATGCAAGTTTTTCCGCAGGTCCTTCAGCGCGCATAGCCCCAACCGACTGGACTGTACTAGCTTAAGTAGCTGAAAAGGCATATTTCTGAGGAGACGCAGGCTGATAGCAATGGCAATTTCCCACAGATCGGCTCGCCGGCCTCTATAATTGAGCTTCGTAGCGTCGAAAAAAAACTGCTATTGAATTTTGGCTTGTACTTCAGCTACAGCCATACCCCTTTTCTAATTGCCTCCTTGTGCCCCTTTCAGTTAAGTCTACTGGTATCATTGCCTTTATAACAGACTAACTCTGCAGAAAAACAGGCTTATAGTGAACTTGATGAAAGCGTCCGATAGAAGATTTTATATTATTATTTACTACGGTTGTTTCGTGTTATTCTTGTATTGCATTGGTCACATCTCCTAACACACGTACACATGGTTCATTTGCTTCCGCGATTTGTGAAACTTTGAGTTCAGCGTACTGTATTCTAAAGTTAACGGATTCAATGCATGTAAACTTTTTAAGTGCGTCTTCTAAAGCCATAATTGATCGTAAAACAATTGTGCAAAACGCCGATCAGCTTTAACGAATACGGCTTTTAAATCAAATAGATACCATATTATCTCACTCAAAGGGTCCTCTGTCAAGAAGTACTGCCTATGGAGTCCTTGCGAATAACTATGGCAATGGTTCTTCATTGGCCCACCCTTGGCCAGATATGCCCTAAAGCCTCCAGCAGTTGGGAATCTTAAAAGAGTGGTATTGGACACCTGAGTCGTACGCGCTCGGCCTTTGGCCACGTATCCTCTTTTTTTTACTAGTTTTTCTTCCTCTCATAAGAAACGTTTCCCATGTCATCGTTAGGCTTCTAACGACCCGATGAAATCTCATATTGCACCTGTCATTTTTCATACACAAATCAATATGACTTGTATCATTCGCACCTAAACCTTTTTTAGCATTTTCCCCACATTAAAACCGCACATCAATAGATTTGTGACTTGCACACAAGTTCATCACCGTGGAGATTTTTTGTGAGAAGGATCTTATGGAAACTGGTTATCTCTCAAGTGTTTCTCCAACCACATATAAATCCACAGTTGCCCAGACCCAAACACGAGACCTATGCAAAAGCAACTCATGATACCAGCCGCGATGTTGCCCCAATCGTTGCATAGGTAAATATTCTATTTATGCGTGAAAGTGCGAAATGAGACGAGATCGACCACGTGTATATTGTCTGACTTTAGACGGACTTAAACTACAAGTGACGCTCCAAATATCGCTAGCTATACGGACGCATAATACTTGATGCGATCTAACTTTTTATATGAAGCAAGTGGGCTTTTAGTCACAAAGACTTGAAGCAGCTGCTCCTAATTCAATATGCAGTGGGGCTACAGTACATATTGGGCAATTTTTTTTCCAAAGCCAATGACTGAAATTAGGCTAACGGACGGTTGATCCAGCAACTGAGATCTTGGAAGTTAGTTAGCCATGACGACATAAAACGTCACACCATGTTTTCTAGTAACGTTGTTTCACGTAGTTGATTTTAACTTTTGGCTTTATTAGAAAAATTTGAACTGTAGTTTAACCTTGGGCAATCATACGTACGTGTGCGCCACATAGAATGCTGCCGGTTTGATCAATCAGTGCCGCCCTACATGAATGTGATGGAGGTGATATTAAAAAGTGCTGTTTCCTGGTCGGCTCCACTAATCGATAAGTCGGAGAAAATTAAGGCATTGTTACGGAAACGGCTAATTCGAGGTATTAGGGCCAATATGTCACATTACCGTTGAGCTGCATAACTGGAAGCAAATAAATGGATCTGATTGTTCACGACAGCATGAGCCTGCTCCAACGTCTTCCAAACTAACTCAGCCCTCCCCGTCATCTTACCGATGTTCATTTCCTTCTGGCTTAAGAATCTTTCTTGTTCAACGCGAGATTTTTATAGGAAGGGAAGGCCTAAAGTAACATTTTCACCCTGGGGATCTCTTCTCCACGTAAGCCAATTCTCCCTGCTGTTGAGGCAAGCGCCACTATCAATAACTATGTAACCAGTTTGATAGTTGATCGCGTAAATCCCCGCAGCTAATCTTGCAGAGCTGCAAAGGCCGTGTCGAGACCGACACGAAGGCCTTCGCTCATAATTAGCTCCCGCTACTTAAAACACCGTCTGATTTTCTCGAAGTGGACTTCTCCAATTTTGCTTCCTTATATTTGTTGCTAGACTTCAACGCGAACGTGGATCTAGAAAATCCCCTTACAGACTCTTCCCATAGTGGAAGTGGAGCAAAATTATCTACTAATAAGACAGTCCACCTTAAAAACCGATGCACAGATTTATTTGGCACTGTAGTCTTTAGCATCGAGCAGTCCATGCGAAAAGCTAAGTCGAAAATTGCCAAGCATAAAAATAGCGTGTTTGGCGGTGATTTGATAAGACAGTGGTTTTCACAGGTAGAATCAAGATCCGAAGATACATAGACTCCAGGGTCAAATGACGAAAAATATATGTCTAACTTACAAATCTATTGGTAGTTACCGTCACTAACCATTTAGGGCAAACTTAAATAGTTCTACTATGTGAGAACTTTATGGCTGCTGATGCTTACACATTAGTATCCGATATCGACAAACCCGTAAATGCCTAAAACTAATTTTGAATGGGAAATATTTTTAACAAGATTTCACTCGGAAATATTTAACCTATAAGTATGTTACATTAAGGTTGGCCTAGGTCCTAGGCCTCAAATCGTTTCCACAACTCGGATTCTTTCAGAACAGCACGTGGCATTTTACTGGGCATCAACGAGCTTCACGGATAGAAGACTGTGCAGCTGTGCAACTATAGACTAAAGACTGTCAAACTTTTAACTCATTTCCTGTATTACAATATGCACAGTGTTATACGATAAGTTAAAGGATTGCATTGTCAATACGGTACGTTCATCCTGTAAGATGGCTACGTAATAATTTGATGTGCATAATTTAAAGCCGAATATAGAAGCTCAACTAACAAACGTTAATAAGTTCGGCGTACTCCGGACATCTGAAAACTAGACACCGCGTTTATTTTTCCTCTTCATACCTCTAGATAATATTCTAATTGTCTTTTTTTATACTAATAATATGCCAGTCGAAAAGTAATCTCGGTAGCCTTTAGCCCTCGCTGTTTATAAGTTTTATTTTATTTTTTGGCTGAATACGTGAAAGAGACCTTCCCTGAACAGTTCACCACCTGATGCACTATTTAAGCTTTGAATGACTACTGACAGGCGTTCTATGTTCGACTAAATTGTATGATTTTCGGAACTACTTTTTCTATGTTCCGTTTTCCTATGTTCTACGTTATATATATGCAGATATATACAGTTGAGGAGAGTCGGCTGCTACAAGATGTTCATGGCTACTGCACAGCATCTGGCTGCGTTTATTTCAACTGTTAAACGTCGTAGAACAGGACATCTCAATGCCAATCAAAAACTCTGTTCCAGATCGCTGTAAGAAGTAGATGGTAAGCTGTCCTCTTGCTTGAAGATCCGGCTTAGTAACACTAAAAGTTCTCCGCACAGATTGGGGCTAGCCGTATTTCACTAGCAAGAACATCAAAATACAAGCGCTAGATAGGTCCTGCAAAAATTCAATGAACACAACCGCTTGACCATATGTGTATCATTCTTGATACGGCAAGGAAAAATCACTTTTATAGAAAATAGATAGGAATGAAATAAACGATCTTTTATTACAATCTCTAATACAAGACACGGTTAATCTTTCGATAGGCCAAAACACGGACAACTTACAAGATTTGTGGAAGGATGCAGATGAGTGGTGAACACGGACTGCAACTCGACTCAGTTCCTTAAGTTGCGTAAAAAAGTTGGCGAGCAATGTACAGAACGTATGACTATGTAGTATGGCGTTGTTGGACTCAGTCATACGTCGTCGACCCGGAAAATTAGGGCTGACAGTGGACATACATTCTTTCGCTCTTAGACTAGGACACAACAACATAGCCTGGAAGACAAGCGATTCCACTAAGCGGAAGAAATCGTATCTGTCAATAAGTAGCCTTTACGGATGCCTCCGTCATTTGTTGACGAACCTGTCTGTTGTCCAAGGAGGAGGCTAAAACGGAAATAGTACTTACTGACTCGTCTAACATTTGGTTTTGTGTATTGCTGATTCAGTAGTATTTGAATAAATTTAAGATAAAATATGTTCTTATTTAAGTCGATCGCATACACATGAACGAAAGCGTATTATTAGAGATTATTACTATAAAACGTATTTATTAGAAATTGTAATAAAAGATCGTTTATTTCATTCCTATCTATTTTCTGTAAAAGTGATTTTTCCTTGCCGTATCAAGAATGGTATACATATGGCGTTCTTAGCAGCATCTGATCACCCTGCAGCAAAAAGCCAAAAAAATAAACTAGATATGTATCGCGTGTATATATGACATACACTTTTATAACCATAACATCGGATCGTAACGATCGTGATTCCTCGCGAAGTGAACCGTTTTCCTTCGTTCCACAGATGTCCACGATATTTGGGAAGCGCCATTGCTCTTGCAATGCATTGATCCTCAAGAGAAGTGAAGATAGTCCTAGACGAGCTACTTGTGCTCCTGTCCGAACAATCCCAGTTAGGTGGCCTAGCTAAAGACATCCTTCGTAACCTGGGAGTGTACAGAGACTAATGCGATCAACTTTTCCATGCCTTTGGGACCCCTATCTATATAAAGGGTATACCTAAGTTGGCGTTCTTAGGGTTGTAGCTAGAGGGGGGTCTTCTTTAGAGTTGAAGCTTGCTAAATGAATTTGTTTTTGTGATACGCATGTGCCACTACTGTGTGGAGCTAGTTGCTAATTCACTGGCTTCCTTCGGGCACAACGGAGTAGATCGACTTGTGAACGGCTATAGTAATGCCTGTTATGATGCTTAATAATTTTTGCTATTCTGAAAATCATGAGTAAATGCAGTACGGATTAATGTAGGAAATACCACCATATAAACAATCATAATATATAAGATAGAGGAGCGAGGTTTCATATTTTTAGATTTAACACCACAAAAAATTGAAATGATGCAAGAAAAATACAATGCTTATACATCAATTGTATAATCTAATTTACTTATCGGTTTGTTTAGCATCGGCTAGTTGGAAATGGCACATTCGACGTCAAAAAACGCGTTTGCACCAAAACATGAGGACGGTCAGAATAGGTAAGGGGGCACTAGTGCAGAGAGATGCGGACCTTCCTTCATCTATGTCGAGGCCCTTGTCGGTAGATCTAAATCGAGATAATTGAAGATTACAATTCTTATCGTCTCGCTACTCTGATTCGGTCTACACGACAAGTACTCATTTCCTTTTTATGCTAGATACATACGAAACAGTCTGCTCGGTGCCCTATATGTCTAAATACGGTCTTTGATACGACAACCATGTTCTAGTCCTGACAGCGTACTCGGCTTGCTCTCTACAAAAGAGGCAGGGCTGTGTAAGAATATTGAAATTAATTCACATATCGAATCTCTTAATCCTCTTCAGTGGCCTCTTTTTGATAAAACGAAGTGAACAGAGCCGACTGAACAGCTTCGAATCGGGCGGTCAGATCCGATTTGGACGAGTTGTCGGCTTCCGGCGACAAGCTCTCTCTCTGCATCTTTCACCCCGCTACCTTGAGCAACTCCATATGTCATCATGATGAAAGAAAATGAAAACCTCGTTAGCGACATCTGGGCTGGGTTTTTTTTTCCACAAACTCGCAAATAAATTTGATGATCATAATCCCTCTCGGTTTTGCAATTTTAAAATGACCAATGCTAAAAAGGCCAATTACAAAAGCCGTTTCCTTCAGTCGCAATGCCGTATACTATGCCTCGCCGCCTAAATCCGATAACGCAGATATTGAAGATGAACGTGGGGTGTGCATTTCTGTGAACACAACTTAGGTGATGTTTCAACCCATACACTTATTACATGCTAGGTGAAAACTAAGTCGATTTACGCTCTCAATAGAGCCGGCATTCTCGTTCTTTAGCTGACTAGCACGACAAATTACCAAAGATTTTCGTTTAATACTTTATTGGGAACAAAGACTTTACTGTCGAATAGGAAAAGGACATATTTTCTAATGCAGGAGCACTTGGGATAAAATCGAGTTACCTTCGTTTGACCAAAAAAAAATCACTTCTTTTCTGTACTCGACTATTTTCCGCTTCTGTGTATCCCGAAAAGCGAAATAGTTCTTCGAATAAAAGCTTCTTCAAGGCTCATGCCTTGCCGAGATATTGGCCTAAGAGGCCATGTTTCCACCAAATTAACATTAGAATATTTCATCCCTCTTTAATATAAAATAGAAACTCATTACTTTAAATACATAGTGCTACTAAATCGCCCTAGTGGCAGACTTCGCTTACATAACGCGGTTATTTGGACAAACGAAAAAGGAAGCATGGCTAACGTTTTTAGGCCAAGAACCACCTCGTATGATCCACTGGCTATTTAACACGTATTCTGACAGCGGTCATCAGTTTGTTCTTGTTCCTTCTTCTGAAATTATTAAGAAATAGAGTCCTAACCAATGCTTCATAGGTCAATGCTATCCGCTAGTTTCCTATAGAATGTAAGCCGAGCTAGCTTTTCCGCCTTTGCCTTATTAGCATACAAATTGAGGTCGTATAATCTATCCGAGGCTGCCAATGCTTACACACTTACAAGCTCCTTCCGTTTACCCATAAACACTATATGGGTTTCAGCTGTTTATTAATTGTTCTGCACTAACATGTTTAATGATTTTCGTTTCTTATACGAGAAGCAGTAGCTTGTTTTATGAACGGATTTTATCGTAGTAAGAATCAATGCATGGTCGGTAGACTTTCGAGAGACAAAGTGTTTGTAAGAAGTAGGTACCTCTATGCCTGTTCGCTGTCAATTCCACAACCCTGCGGCTGTGATGAGACCCCTTGGGCTTTGCCACTAATTTTCTACAGGATTGAGCCAAAAATGTGCACGATCTTCACGTATCTGATGGGCTCACCCAACAGGCCTTGTTTCCAGTGTACATACACTATTAGGCCAGGTTTATTGACTAGAACGAGATTCAAAGAATTGAGAAGATCGATAAGCATATCACAGGGAATAATTAGCTTTTCAGTCGTATCTAATTCACTTATAAGGAAAGGTGCGAAATAGATATATCCCCTCGCGTTGATTGCATCTCAGCTGAATCTTGACGTTACAAGTAGGCTGGCGGTATTATTTGGTAGGGACACCTTCCCCTTAGGAATTATCTGGTTCAAAGAAAGTTAAGGTTTTAGAGAGTGGGTTGATGTAGTCCAAATTGAGTCCAACCTTGTATCTAAACTAGATATATTTTTCTACAATATAATTTAGAATATAGTCCTAATAAGTAAACACTGATACGTTTGCGTCGGTGCGCGTTTTACTTATAGCTTACTTGCAGTACGTCTGCATTGTACAATACTAGAAACTTTGTTTGAGTTCGACAGAAACCGCCGCGCGCCGTCGCCTTTCAAAACAATATTATTGTAAGATCTTTCAGATTGATAATTTTCCAAGCCGCGGCTAATTTAAAGGTGTTTAGATCATGGTAATCTTTCTCTGGCCATTTTTAGCAGTTTCGTACCGCCTTCATTAAGATCTGAACAAACAATCAACAGTAGCATCAGGACGTTAATAACATCCAAAAACACATCTCGCAATGGACTAATGATAATAATAATAAATGCTACGCGTATCTCGTAACATCTTACTACCTTTTTACTCTTCAGCGTACGCTCCTCCGCCGGTAACAACAAACTACCACTTCCCGAAGTTCTGTCGTGTCCGTTGCCGCTGTACACACAGCAAGCGAATTACATGTGTCACGTTATTCTGTCTTGCCGTGAGATCCAACAAGTACGTATATACACACAACGCTGTAGCAGTAGGTGTTGGATCTGACAGACGTCCGCTTGTTAGTACGTACAACTTTTTAACTAACAGAAACCCTTTGTCGCGTAGCAGGCGAATTCTAATATACGTCCTGTGAGTGACTCAAAGACTGTTGCGGTGACGCCAAGTAAGTAGGAAGTTTGTCAGCGCACGAGGGCTAGGGGGTAGAAACCACTAAATAAGACGGAGCTCGGACACCAGACATTATAAGTCAACCAGCGTAATTATGCATAGCTTGTATAAATTTGCCGCTGTAGAAAAATAGCGTACCAGTGGCAAGCTGGGGGCGAGCAGAGTGAACATTTATCCGCGATTTGAACACAGCTGTTCTTCCTATTTGAGAACATGAAACATCGTTCGCAACGGTGTTGATATACCATCCTACCTAATTGAGCCAATCCAATTCGTCGTATGGGAACCTGATGATTTCAATTAAACCGTAATATTGTATGAATAGTTTAGTACGAACTGCGATAAATTTGTTTAGTCGGATTAAGATATCAGTCAAAAAAGGGACCAGTGTACATTAGGAAACACCAAACACATTTTATCGTTTACCCAACTAGCCTAACGTACTTTTCCAACACCGGTATATATATATATATATATATATATATATATATATATATATATATGATATATATACACTTGTTCAACCTGGAGTCGCTAAAAGTGATATTTACACCTGAGCCGATCTTTGTCCATATATCCCTTTCGTTTAGTTGATTCTATGGAAGGAAACTCTGAAAGGACTAACACGTGCACAAGTACTTCTGCACAAATTTGCCATAGTCTAACCATGAGCGCCAACAGGTTTTTTAATTCATTAAGGATACTAATTTCGTCATGCATTCTCTACATATAGTAGTTAACGGTGCTTAATGTATTATATTATATTTTCTAGGGCGTAACGGTATCGACTGAAGCGTATTAGGCCTGAACTTCTAAGAAGGTCTTGCTTTTTTAATCGTGGCGTATAAAGCGTGCTCTACATTCGCTATTTTAACCTCTTTCTTGCCTACTCTAAGAACGCATTGCGGCATCTATTTACGGTTCTGTAAATGGTTCGCCAGTCAAATCTCATTTGGTGCTTCATTCACCTGAACGTTCGAAACGAATTTTTATTTTCTAAATACCTTAACGCACAGGCATACAAGCATAGAAAGAGGATTAATAACATGATGGCGAAATGCCGCTGTTAAACCCTCACAACTATATATATATATGAGACTAAAGCGGACTTACTAATTATTATCGTTGACCGGAAGAAACGAGTGCTTCACAACTGTTCGTTTTGATCTTACAGAGGTGAAATGGCCTATTTGCCTATACACCAATATCCTAAGTCTGTGCAATTACGCCCCAACTACGTCTATCCAGTGGGTTACTCTTATTCCGGTATCGTCTAACACCGAATGGGTTTGACTTTGTCGTACTCTTCACGCCGCTTTGTGATATCTTTCTGCTTATGTCAGGTGCGATTCCGTTGCTCTCAAGACTGGCGAACAGACCGCACAACTTCTGGCGCCATCGGAAATGTCTTGTACGAATCCGCAACAACAGACCAATAGGACCGATCTCTCAGTCGTTGCAAAGGCATGTCTATTATAGTAGCACTTGTCATAATCGCTGTTGTAAAATAGGGTCGATTCCCACTTTTTAGCGGCGAGTTGTGGGACTCCTGGTTAACGGAGCGACGTACGCTCACATATCGCAATCGCATATGCAATCACGTACTCTCCGGATCCGGAAAACGTCATTGGACTGCGCACGATTTTGCTTACGCCTGGCTGGTTCCAATTGCAAGCTGAAGACGCCAAGACCTTGACAAAGTTTGGCAGTTTATGATACCTTCGGACTGGTGCGACATAAAGTGTCCTCGTGGTGGAAAGTGGATCTTTCATCCCTCTCGCAACATCCGTATTACCCCCGCTAACCGAAGACTAACTAGTTAATGACCAATGACCACTTCACTGAAAATGATATTTTTGATGGTGAAAGTTTGCCGATCCGCACCACGGCCTTCAAGCCTCTTGGGGAATGCTAGTGTAGTTTGCTTTGCCTTAACGATTGCAACCTGGACAGTTGCGTATTAATAAGCCCCTTTCTTTGGACATCGACAGGGGGTTTCTTCTTTACTAGGTGCACCTCTGATGGATGCCAGCGTCCAGCTGTGTATAGTTTCAAAACACTTCATGTAGGATCTTAGTCCAGTCATTGTGATAAAGTTCGTAAAGATAAGCGAGTTTGCGATTCTTCAGATATTCGCCAGAAAGACGCTGAATTCAAGGTTGAGTCCTATCTCATCCAGTACTGCTCGTTTACCACACACGACCCGTAGGTACACCCTTCTGTTCGCTCGAGCGATTCGGTTTTTTCTTCGGAGAATAATGGGAGTAAAGCTTCTCTTTGTAATTGTTACATATAGTCGCATCCCAGGCCCATGAGTCAGACCGAATTCGAAAGCACTGTCGCATCGTCAGTATCATCTTCTTGGCCGACCACCCGCGTTCCTTACCCAATTGTTTTTTTTCTAACCGTTTCTTTGGCCAGGCCTCGTCGAACGCTAGTTCCGACAACGCCGTCCAACCATGCAGGCACTCGACAACTCGGCGCACTGACGTAACCTTATCGTTAGCCATCTCACCGCTGCCACCAAATAAAGCGTATTGGCTTAACTCTTTCGTTAGTTGGCAGGAACGAGCACCTTGCGGCCACTTGCTATGATCTTCTATATCCGCAAGCCATATTTATTCATGGATTATCTTGTTCATATTATTATAGACATATTTTATTATATTATTTTCTTTGCATCATTGAAAAAAATATATATATGTGTGTGCCTCTACTCTTTTCTGTATCGAGCTTTACAGACCTAAGTGAAGGGCACCGGCGTCGTGAATATGGAGCGTCCCATCCTGAAAGTCGCTAGGATTAGGAATTCAATAGAAGATTAGTAATTATACCCGAACAGGTCCGTATATTTTCGATAAACGCCATTGTACATCTTGATTTTCCAGCACATGAAACAATACGAGTAATTGTGGTTATAATTGAAAAGTGGTGACACTCTGGAGGCTAAAAATTCGTGGAAAATAATTTTTGACCCGTCCATATTATGAGCGCGTGATTTTGTATTTATAAATGTTTTTTAGCAGCATTAGAGTCGTTAAGAGGCTTGAGATTTTTGTAAACGTGAAAAGCACTGTATGAGCTGACCTCTTCTTGTTTACATTATTGCAATACTGTAAATAAAGATTTCGATTTTATTTTACAAGGCGGACCCTCAAATGGTTCGTTATTAAACTCGCACACATATAAGTTCTTTTTTTTTTTATACATTGTGTGATCTAGTTGAATGTAATGGAAATATTTGTTTTTCTAGTCCAGCATATGGGTTCGTACGTTTCGAAGAATCAGCTGTGTGCGACTCTTTGTTATCATCAACTTTCAAAACTCCTCAAAATGCTCTATCTCAATTCTTTTACGCGAGCTCAGAGATCTCAACGAAATGTTTTCGTTTTATGCCCGGTACTGCTTCTCATGAAGTCGCTGGTTAGCTTGCGTATCAGTATGCTTCACCTGGCTACATAAAATTTCTTTTTGTTCATTACAAAAAGTACTTAGGCCTGAATGATCCTCGATCGATAGATGAACTCCGCTAGAACTACTGAAAATTGTCCAAGTCTAGAATGTTCTTTAAAATCAGACTAAATGTTTGGTTCGATTACTCAGTATACAAAAAAACATCATCGGACTGAACGATCTTCAAAATTACTAATTTGCACACGATAAAACCCTTCAAGCACAACAACAACACTGGACATTGTACTATTTCCTCTTGAAGTACATTTAGATATGTCAGTTGTGTTCAGCACAAGTCGCTCCTGTGCAGACTGGCAGATTGTACAACGAGCAATATTGGTAAACCATAGACAAGGTAAATGCTGGCTAAGTCAGGGCTTGCACCTATCTAAATAGAATACAAAAACTCGAGTTTCGAAACCGGTGAGCGTATCGTACTAGTTGCAATGGACGAGCCAGCATAGCGATCTGTCGATTGCAATACGTATTGGCCTTGTTTGGGAGGGGATCGAACAGTTTGGGGGTTGGCAGGGTCAGAGGGAGAAAGAAGAAAGCAAGTCGTCCAGACGCTATCCTATTTGTATGTTAGGTGTCTAGTACTTTCTCAGACCTGTTACTCGGATGAATTTACATAGCATGGTTGGCAATTCGCTTATCATATGGAGAAGGACAGCGTTCTGCGCGTGTTTTGTAATACGTGGGGTCCGGTCAGGTTCGATTTTGCTCAGGAGAATTTCCAAGCTTGAATGATTACAGAGGATAGCAGTGTTTTCAAGAACGACGGAACAACAAGCAGACGCTATTGTAAAATGTTATTGAATGTAAGGGTGGAGATTATTCATGCAATTTATGGTTAATCAGGGCTAGGTACATTGATTTTCACTAAGATTTTCCACGGATTCCGCTATTGCTAAATGAGTATTTGTTTTTGCCAATTAAGGCTATCTTCTAGAAATATTAGAAAATAGCTCTTATCCACAATTGTTACATCAAACGGATTTTCAGTAGATTTGACAAAAATTTAATTTTGTTGGGAAAACTTTAAACAAGCCAGACACTTCTAACGTTAGACCCGCCCCCCACGTTAATGAACGATGCTATCTGTTTCCGGGTGTCCACGGCTTCTTTAAGCATGCATTATTCAATAACATTAAGCCCGTGAGCTTGAAACTCATAGAAGACAATGAATGTTCCAACGTGGAATTCGGGCTCTGCACCCACAGTTTTAGACGTTATAACTGTCTGCCCTTATAATGCATTTATTTCCTACGGAGCTCTTACTATCAACGATCCTTATTCTATTGTTTTTATCATAATCCTTTTTCGCTAGCTAGGTCAACTGGTCGTCAGTGATATCCATCACTCGGAACTGAGGATTGTTACTTATTTGACGTATTTATTTTGAATACTAATCATACCCCTTAGATAATAACAAAAGATTATCAGTTTTGGAGTATTTTGTTGTTAAGTATCATACTCTATGTCTTTAAGGGCTGATATGCACCACGGAGTACGCTATCGTAGTACTATTATTAATCTATTTATTTTTAGTTTATTTATTTATTGTTAGTTACTATTATTAGGTATAGTAGTATTAACAACAACAAAAGGATTACCGGCCTTTGCTAGATTGAACCTCTTTATCGGTGGATTATAGCAAAAAAAAATATTGTTAACCCGCCGCTTTACGGGTTTTTTAAGACTCATAGATAAATCCAGCAAAACTCCTCTTGATAGTGTGTGAAGCAACACGACAGACACGCTTCTAAAGGGTTTGTCACATACGGAAATATAGCTATAGATCGATCATACAGATCACGGTTGAACATAATAATGTGAGGCAATAAGTTTATGCAAAACTTACTGCCTCACGTTATATAAAAACGAAGTTGGTGTGTTAAAACTACATTGCAAAAGTTGGCCATATAAAATAATGTGCACGTGCTCTTTTACAACGATCCTATCAGCAGCCTATCATCAACCTAGTGCTGTGAATAGTTGATTCCTCTTCTTCTTAAATCTCAGAGTAATATATTTAAAGTTTCAGACAGTTTATCTCTCTCACCACGTCCACACTCCCCAGCTGCCTTAACTCATCTTCGTTAGGCCTGGTTCTCCCAAGAATTGCCGCACTCATTTCATCCTCCATGTCTTCGCTCAGCTTTCAGTTTACCTGATATTTCGTCAGCTTCGTACCGAAGCCATTCGTATTTTCACTACTACTTCAAATCGCAGTTCCATTTGCACAGGCAGATGTGATGTGCTAGCGAGAGAAAATCATACCTTACGTGTACCCTAGTAACCCTTGAGGTTTTGATGTTTCGTGCTCTTTTGGCTTCACCACAAGTAACTTCACCCGCTCGTCCGCGGCGGCCTGACATATACACGGGATGAACGACCTCTTGCGCATTATGAGGCGTAAGACTCAGATCATGGGCTTCTGATGCTTGGTTAACTTGCCCTTAGCATAAGGCGCCATTTCGGCTCCCACACTACCAAGCCTAACTGACACCCGAAGTCTGGACGTACCTTTGGGCCTGCCATCGTTGTTACCGCAAGAAGGCGAGTCTGTGATTTCGTGTGATTACACCTTTGGGACCACCTTTAATACCCAATGGAGCAGCTGCCACCGCTGCTGTTAGTGCGTCTACTAGGAGAGACCGATACAAACACGCAAGGCTGACCTCGTCCTGTTGGTCGGACCCGAAAACGCTGGGTACGTTCCGAGCTGTGGGTTGTACTCGTAAGCAAATAAGAATAGTTATGCCCTATAAGAGTTGGTAAAAAAAAAAAATCTGGAAAGTGTCTTCAGAGAGATGGTCCGCAAACAAGCTCTTCGAGACGCAAATAGACACAGATGCAAAAAAAGGAACCCAAAGTTTCTCCGTTCCTAGGACGCTCAACCGTCACCCGTGATTACATTGATTAAAAGCAGTAACGCGTGGAGCTGTGTGTAATCCATGCCAACGGAAATCACAGTGGGACCAATATCGAAGCAAAAATAGATGTTAGCAGACGTTAAAAGTTAAACTGCAGATAATGATTTTTTTGTATCATTTATGATACCATACCAAATCAATGTTTGGACGGGGGCAAAATAGTGAAAAAAGTGAAACATGCTTACCAATGCAGGAATATTTTTATAGATTACGCTGGCCAATCATATAGTATGTTAAAGGCGTAGGTCTCTAAACTACGACGCAACGATTACTAGGTCGATTGGAGATAAACTAGACATCTCCACAGAATTGGGTATGTCGGCGTGGTGTTTTGGACATATAAAACTCTTACTAAGAAAACTAGGGGTTTAAGCGAACGTGTTGACATATGCTGCTTGACGGATGCGACTAAACCAATGAAATTCAACATTATAAGTTATGCGGCACTCCTGTAACGTTTCAATTGTTCCCGTCCCATTATGAAATTGTCAACTTTCTAAACACCTATAGTCTGGACTCATAAAGACCCACAGTCTAGTTACAAGCGCAGTGTGTTAGCTAAACGCCTATAGAATATCCACAAAATGTTTACTATCAGCAAAATTCTAGTTGTACCTTATTTTACGAATATTCCCACTTATATTAGGTTATCAATCATCGATTATTAACTTAATTCCCCACAATGATCATTAGATTTTGTATTACTGGCGAAAGTTAACTTTAGGTAAGGTATAATATGAACGCAGTTGTGACACCCAATTCTTGACTTACTATATTCATTAACGCTGCTATTCGTATGAAGTATCGCCTACACACAGGCACTCAGAACTTAGATGATACAACAACCATTTTTATATAAGGTTTTAACCACAGTTCTAGACTATAATTCCGCCCCTATATATATATATATATAAAGAAAAAAGCAATTTTATTTGTATTAAAACTAGTGATATAATATGCGCCTTCAAAATATTGGGTTATCTCGTTTCGCAAACTGAGTCGGCTCCTAGTGAAATTGGTGACTGGCAGTACTGAGTACGCTTGAGGTTATAAGACAACGTACGCACCTCACGCTCTTCGTACTGCAAAATCGGAAATTTCAAGGCGTTTTAAGCCATTCTAAGAGTTGGTAAATATTGAAAGAACTAGCGTACCAAGGACAATTGTCCTACATTTGAATAACATCTTTTCATATGACTTATCCTAACATAAGTTAGATAACAACGTTAATTGTACTTCGATCACGCTTATATGGTAGGGTATTCTCTCTATATATAATTATATATATATAATTGCCTGGATACCTGCACTACCGATTGTTTATCCCAGCTAAAGCTCCAGAAGCTGCCTTATGTAGGACGAAGAATAAACTTCGCATTTTAGAAACCGGAAGAAGGTACACTGCTTCAAGCTTCAGATGCCTCGAATAGAGTTTCTTAGGGGATTTAGGGACATTGCTTGCAGCCCCCATTTTACAAATGATCATTAATAGTGATCGCATAGAGTGGGCGAATTGGTGAGCCGTTAACGACACCGCTGTAATGGCCTACGCTAGTCTGCACAGTCTCATAACACGAGGCCTGCGCTCTAGTTGTCTAAACTTGATGCCCAGAGATTTTGTCTATTATTGCGTATTGTCAAGTCGCTATGTTAGAATGATAGCAACTCCTGTTCATTCTTTGCTAGAAGTGCTTCATGCAGCGACCGCCTCTCTTCTCCGGTGGGTAACCTGGATTACGTTGATTAATTGAGAATAAGCATTCACCTAAACTGCGAGTACAAAACGCCAATTTCGACATCTTTCTGATGTTGCCGTAGGATTCGAAACGTCAGTCGAGTGTTCAGGTTTAGCTCGAATACCAGTGCAAGCTTCATAAACGTCTCCTCCGTCCATTTGCAACAGATGAAAATCCATTCTAGCGGAACAGATTTTTCAGGTGGAAAACTGTCCTAGAGTTTTACTCTAAGGCTCTATAAAGTATTCGCGCTCACCGCCTCAGGGTCAGACCACGCTAAAGCTATCCTGGACAAACGCCTTCAAACTTTGGAAGCTATCTCACCGGGCGATAACTTTTGTTTCATCATAAGCCGTTTAGAAAAGGCATCACAAAAGCCCGATATTTTGGCACAATCTCACTGAATGCCAACTCATTTGATTTCCAATAAACAAGGATGTCCATCAGTATCGTCACCGCTGTAACTGCGTCGCTTTTTGTTTGACTCCTTTGACTGTTTCACAAAAGTCAACAAGTCCTCGGAAACGCTTGTTTTCAGACGTAGCATCAAGTATATGCCCCCACAAAAGGCTTAACCGGGTCGGATCTCGTTCCCCTAATAGGATTTTCTTAGCAAATCTTTGAAACGGCATGGCAGTTAGCCAACACTTAGATTTAGACCAGTGCGACTTGAAGATTAGCATGGCAAAGCAAAGGTGAAAGATGTGCGCTAGCCGCCCAGATTGCGTCCGCTCGTTATATGTATATAAATACATAAAGCAGTCAAAACCAATCCATGTTTCTGAATTCTGACAGATTTGCCGGCTGTTGCTCAATACTATATTCCCGGCAAAGTGTCATTATTTTCAACCTATTTTTGTGAAATGCGCCAAACTTGCTTAAATTCAATGACCTCGTACCAGAAGTCTGTGCTCGTCTCTAATCTGATAAAGGTGCCGATGACTCTGATGCGATATAGCGTTACGCAATTATCAGTACTTCCCTGCAGTTTCGACAGGGCCGACGACGATCGAACGTAGGTTGTGAAAGCTGATGTTTTGTGGACAGCCCTGGAAGAATCTGCGCCACTAGGAGTAGTCTCGGATTGGTCGCGATTGCTGACCTGTCAGATTCGTGCAATCCGCTGATCCACTTAACGCCGTTGAAAGAAGCCAAGTAAAGAAAGAATCGCTCCCAAGATCCCGTGGTTGTTGGCATGTGGATGATCTCAATTCACGCGTAGGCCCAAAAAGCCGCCAATTTAGCCACTCCTTGCCACAAACAATATGCCGTGGCGCCTTTGCCCAGTTTGCCATAACCGAATCGTCGTGATTCCGCGGCAGCCGAGACCAGCTGCGTTGGATATTACCGGTACCATATTTCCAGTGCTGCTGACGTCAACTGACCGTCATCGCTTCCATTTGGGCCACTGGCACTTCTGTTCGCCTTCGTCTTTTCGAACAATTAGGTGTTTGCTGTGCGACGAGCGATCACTGTTTATAGGCCTGTTCAAGATAAGCTATTTGATAACAATTATGTTCAAACTTGGCAATCGAGATTTGATATTTATAGTAAGTCTTAGACTACCTACACCTCGAGTGAGATAGATTTTGTTCTTTCTCACGTAACTATGAATAGAATAAAACCCATATAAAATGCAACGCTACAATGGGCAGGAAGGCCATTGGTCTGTCTGTGCAATAATCAGATTAGAGAAAAACGTTGAACAGGACAGAAATATATGCTGGTGACAATGCTGAATACACTATATTAGGCAGTAATCTAAGGCTCACAGTTCCGAATAGTCAGGACCATTTACTTTTACTTAGAGATACTGCTTGCGAACTACGCTGTGACAATGCACCAGCTCATCGGCACGCTTCGATCAGAGCTTATTCCAAAACACACAGAATCACTGCTCAAATTTTTCTCGTTCATGCGATTCCGGCCATTTCCCTCTGTTGAAATGAATCTTATCATTGATTCTTTTAAGTAAATTTAATTAAAAAGTAACCTAAATAAGTAAAGAAACTTTTCGAGTACTGCTATACAAAACTGTTTCGTTACTTTAGGTGGCTAAAAAGCTATATAAAACTTCATGGGTTTCTTTGGGCGATTTTCATGGGTTGAGTTGTACTTCCGTGTGATAATATAGTACGTGTGCCGCGTTCGGTCGCCACAGACAACCTGTACCCCCTTCAGCGATGATTCTCGATAGCGTAACACAGACTGACTCAAAACAAGGCGGCATTTTTGTATGATGGTGTACTGTCGACATAATGAATATAGATCATTTTCTATATGTTCAACTTAGCCTCAATCATCTGATCAAAGAGAGCTTGCTGCTCCGTGTATTACAATGCAGACAGTCCGAGTGCAACGTTTCCGCTGGATTTAACCTGAGCTAAAAAAAAAAAGAAGCTGCTATAGAACGGATTGGTTACACAGGCGAACGTTATCGAAGATGTTGCAAAAAAAAACACGCTAGCTTTCCTCTTTACTACCGAACTGACGCTGAAGTGATGACGATAGCTTTCGTGACAGGGAAATGACCCTGTGAAAGTGTTCAATCGATAGATATTATGATTGAAGCTTCGGCGATGACTGGTGAACTGGCCAGTGATGAATGAAGTCATTCGCTCATTATATTTGCTTAGTAACTTAGAAATATTTCAGGCTTGTTTGCGGTGTCGATACAACAACAGCTCTACGTTTGTTTGCTGCTTGTTTGTTTCAAATCAGCTATTATAAACCCAACCTACTTACGGTAAGAACGTCTACCTAAACATTGAAGTTCACACTGTCACGCTGTGTAGACGAGTTTGAACGAACTTCGGTTCTGTGTACACTGGCAATGAGCCTCGCACGCACGTACGTCTCCCTCGTTACTTCCCCAAGTAGGCATCATCCATAACTGAAACTCAGTTCCAATTGCGTGCAACAATAGGTCGCCCTTATAGCATACGTTCGCAATAATGGCAACGCATCCCCCTATATCTGTGCGTGCACATATTCCTGTTTACAGATTTACTATTTGTGCCGGTATCTATATGCAAAACGCATTAGCGTAATTGGATGCTCGTCGCACAAGGCCATAAGACGCAACGAGTGATTTCGTCGTTGCGTCTGGATCATGGCGGGATACACGCCAGGGGTGGACAGCTAACACAACGCCATTTTGAGTCATGTCGAAGGCCCGTAATGGCTCCACTACACCCCATTGCGAAGCATCGCGCAAAGCTATAATAACGAAAGCGACAAAACACCGATTATAGGTACAAGTACTCGACAATAATTCATCTGTCATCTTCGACAATCGAGGCTGATCAGCGTTTCGCGTGAGTCAACTTAGATGAGATCTCTAGTTAACTCACTGTCCGGCGCAGAGGACTCGTTGTGACCCCCGGGTTGCATGAGGTGGAAATTGTCCGACAACCGCGCCTAAAGTCAAACTATAGAGCATCAAATTTGAGGCGAACGAGCTCAGTTCCGCTTTTGTAGCCTCTTAGCCGTCATCACGAAGCAAGGCTATTTTGCTAGTGCGATCAATAGAAGCTGCTCGACGAGACTCTGAGCTTATTATTGCAGTTACGTATACAACATCGAACACAAGCTTCTTGAAAGTTATTGCAACAAAAATAGAAGTCACAATATACAGTAGATTGAAAAAGACCGCACAAATGGTTGACTATCTGTGTAACTAAAGGAAGCCCTTGTTCACGGAGCATGTATATTTGCAGAATGATGCTATATATATTCCACAAGAATAGTTTTTCAAAGGGCAACGTTCATGGATCCATCACACAGTAGCAAATAGTGCATCGAGTTTTGTGCCAGATTAGCAATTATATCGGTCCATTGAAAACAGCCACTAGTGACATAGTTGTTTTATTTTATAACGGGGACTGTAACGCACGCTAAACCATCTCGGACTAATAAGTTGTTCGGCTAACCTTTGTCGAAATCGAAGAAGGACAAGAGTGACATATATTGCGTAGATTTACAGACGAAAAGTCACAAAATCCAAAGCTCGTTCCTACGCTACGACGTGTGACAACTGTACCCTTGCATGCGATTTGTCTTGCGAACGGACAATGTCAGCCCTAGTATGACCCCTCGTGGCATCATTTGAAATTTCATCCAAGTTGCTACGTTTCTGTAGGTTTTTAGAATACTATGTTTTTAAACACTAAATTTGTCGTTGGATAGAATATCGACAAACGCTGCCAGCGAAAGATTCGTTACCTTTCAGGTGCGTCAAGTATCGATGCATTTTTACAGACTGCCGTACTATCGTCGTGTAGACGCTTTTTTATTGTCTACAACCGTAGATTTTGTTTGGTTGACAAATGTTGCGTGACGTTTTTATTTATTTATTTATACGTCTAGTGACGGTTGTATAAGGAGCGATTTGGCAGTATGAACACGCTTTTAGTAATTCAGTTATCTGAAATACTTAAGCGGCTTAAGCTGAAACTTTTTCGTTGGGCCAAGAATTCGAATCAAGTTATCGAAACGTCATCGTACCGCCATCTCAGGACCAGTATAGAAATCCTGTCCAAATCCCAACGTAGTATCTCCAAGGGCATTTATAATACGGTTCCTTCCAAAAAATTACGCCATACGATTGGCACAATAGACTATGAGTCATTGATTTCTCTAACTAGCGAACGTCCGTTCGATCGAACGAGGAACGAAGGCAAATTTTGCTGAATTACTCTTGCCAAGCGTTTAAGCTCACCGAAAACAAGTGATTTATATGCGACCACATTGTCTCCATTAGATGTATTGTTGGTCTGCGTGGCGTACTCGGAAAGATCTGCATCGTTAAATGTTGGCTGAAAATTATCTAACTGGATATACTAATAAAACGTAATAAGGATGATGAACTTGTGTTTAATTGGCCTAATGTTAATTTGATCGATTCTTCATGCCGTCGGATAAGCAGGCATACATGTAAGGCGCCACCTGTATACCATGCCTGTATATAGGACAATAAACGGAATTACCTCGTCTATTATTTCCACTTGGATTGCCCGGTAGAGAAATTTCTACACGGTCAACGAATAGAAAAAGTAGCACCGGCCTCGATGATATTTCCAATCATCTCTCTACTCTCGTATGGTGGATACACGCCTTCGATCAGCTGTCACATCATTGAGTCGGAACTGGAGTTGCCATGTTTATATTGTCAATTTGTTTATTGGAGACAAAAAAAAAAAGTAAATTATAGTCTTCGTTGTCGCTTGAAGGTATCTTTGACTACGAAATTCAAAACTCAATCCGAGGCCTTTATTGCACATTCATCGTTGGCAGTATAATTTTTACAGAAATACAGTTATACAAATGGACGTTTATAAAGCGGTTTGGGTCGGTTATAATTTCTCTTTTAAATATGACAATGTACAATATAGGGGCGGGGGGGGGGGGGGGGTTGATTCGAACCCGAACGAATATATGGGTACAAACGTAAACATATATATATGTGCATAAGGAGTCTTTATTAAATGTCTGATTCTAAATTCAACTCATCTCAAAAACCTTGGGAATGCCCTGGAATATTCAAGCAGTTAGCCATTAGCAACAGGCTCCCTGCGAATCAGCCACAGTCTTTCGATCGGGCATTTTCTCCACCGCGAAATAACATTATCTTTTCTGATGGCTTAATATTACTCGCTCTCCTTCTGAGTTACGTAGTACAGTGACAGCTTTTGAGCAAGGGCGAAAATCTCTCTTTGCTGAGCTATATTGCTCTCCAGAGAATCATAAGAGATGGACCTTTGAGCCTTTAGACAGCGTTATGAGCCTGTCGAACGAAATTACAAGTAGGCAACGAGCTCGGAGAGAAATATATTCTACGCCCAGCGATCCTGATATGATGTATGAATATGAAATTAAAATTTTACACAGATGCCTGAACAAGTCGAAAACCAGCATTATCCTTTTTTCGTATCTCGGATTTGGGGCAAATTTTGGACATGAAAATAAACCAGAAGTTATTATTTTTAATTATTATTACTATTATTAATGAGAGTAATATTTTTGCGTTTAGAGAAGTCAGACCGAAACCTATCGATCTGAATTTAGAAGTTGCGTTTTTGGTGGTTGTCGTGATAGAGTAAAAAGCTATTTGCACCCAGTAACGGCAAATTTTCTGGTGAGCTTCATCACTGCATAACATCTGAACAGGTCGTAGAAGTACTTTACCACTTCTACAGGAGATACGAACCTTTAAAGTCTCTCGAAATATTTTATGTCGAAAGCGATCAGCTAATTATTCCCTCAGTAAAACAAGAAGTGATCTTCATACGATTTTTTTATTAGTATTTTCTATTATTGATTTTTTTGGCTTGTCGATTTTAATTGAAACACTGTATTTTTAGAAATAGGAGAGAAGGGCTATGAAAAGCAGCCAACAAGCCCGATTCACCTTCAAATCGATAAGATCAAGCTGAACGTGGGGCGAATTAGCAGCGTACGAGTTCATGTGAAATGAGTCTTCAGTGGACGACTTCAGTGTTAACCAGTTCAAACGACTAAATTTATCAGGCCCTTCCACAAGAATACTTAGCTTTTGATGCCAAACAGTGGCAATGAGGGGCGCAACAATCAATAAGCATTTCACACAACACATCAACAAACGACCGGTCATACTGGATTACATTGGACACATTTTGTGTAGTCCCAATAAACTGCACAAGCTACACGAGTAGACGGAGGACATGATGATCTGCTAACCCAAAATTTCCAGCACTGTTAAAGCCAAAGTAAAAAAAAACATAACATCCACCAAGATACAGACCCGCTGAGAAAGCATAACTCAAGCAAGCAATCAAGGTACACGGAGTGGGCGGCATACAAGGAAAATGAACATACTAGTAGAGTATGACGAAGAACTGCAGACAGATTTTAAAAGAGCTTTAGCTTATAAGCCGCAAGGACCACGTAAAAGCAATATGACTAGCCAGGGAAAGCCTTCAAGTGTATGACAAACTCATAGGAACATTTATCCGAAGTAGGAATTCCAAAGCCATGAATATAGTACAATCGTTTGCCCATCTTTTTGCTACAGCATTAAAGCTGAACGAGATAGGAACAAATGATTTGCTAGGCTAGAGAGTTATCACTAGGCCTAGGTAAGTTACGGATGATCGAAGACACCCCAATACAGATATGCGTGATGCTAATTACTTGAAAGTTCGGAAACTAACAAAGGATCAATAAATCCATCACGAACATCCTATTACCGAAAAGGACCGGCGAAAAAGGAAAAGGATTCGACATATTATAGAAGGAGGCAATTCCGATCTCACGGAGCTGTCCAATTGCGGTCCGCAGTTCAATAAAACTCTGCAGCATGAAAAAAAGGGGCCACAGCGAAGAACGGACAGTTTAGGAGCTAAAGCAATTAATGACGACCGCGACCATTGAGAATAAAAGCTAACAGGCATCGTCGAACATACTACAACGTAATGTGAATATGATGAAAGCCGGCGATTCACTGAAAAACACATGACGCTTGATGGAAAGTGACTGCTTAAAGCAATACGTAACGGCTTAAGTACCGGATGTATGGGGGAGGAGCGAAAGTGCCTTTGAAATGTAAGAGAGCTCTCATTAATTGAACACGGGAAGCCCCTAACAAATGTTTGAGCATACTTCTAATCCATGTATTAGGCACAATTGGGAAAACTCTTGAAAGTTCCATAAATAACAGGCTAGTGGTAGAACCGAAAGACAGAGACGTACTCTCACTATTTGATAGAGATTGCATATGGCCTGGTTTACTAAATCCGCCATTAGTAAAATGTATTACAATAAGCAAAGCAGCAAAAAAGAAACAATGCTCAAAAATTATTTTTGTTTATACGGCTTGATGTACGCAATGCTCGGGAGAGCCTCGTGCCAGCCACGTCACCGGCTTAAATGATATTACTTGCAGCGAAGGAGAAAATATTATCCGTACCTTCAAAAGCTTACAACCTTTTTTCTTTGGTTCTATGTATTTTTTTTAGCGGTTTGAATTTTATTTCTTTAACTGAACATATTCTTAAAATTGCTTTTATTTAAGCATAGCACCTGAGACCTTTCTCAGTCGAGGTCTGTCTACAGTGGATCTCGCCGAACTTAACCGGGGTTTCTCCAACAGACCTGCAAAACGCCTTAGTACTTATACAACCGAAATTATATCTAATTTTTTTTATAAATTCTTCATATCTGACGGTCTTTTTGCCAACGTAGAGACTTAAATCAAAGTGGATACATATTCATTCGTTAGTGCTATCAACATATAGCAAAGTGTTCAAAAATCTTAGCAATAGAGGTCTTAGCAACCCAGAATAAACCGTCTTTCACAAACATGTGAAGTGTCCCGCTTGGAAAGAACGTCCGTGACCCGGGTGCCCTGGGGTTGATGCTCGATTTTATCAATGGAGGCTGTAGGAGAACGAAAAAGAAAGGTGACTGTATCCGTGTTTGTGATATGTGTTGACTGATAACAGTGTGCTTAAAAGAACGCTCCTGATACTGCAATGGTAACGTGTTTACCCAATAGTCTTATAGTAATAAGGACATGTGAGACTCGAACACATACTTCATTTTGAGCTGAAGGCCTGCCATCTTAACGTCGTAACATTTAACAGCAATATTGAACATACGGATTTTGTTTAGCTAATTGCTCTAATAATCATGAAGGACGAGCCTCTGTTTGAGACCCAGTGTTAATAAGAACGAAGAGCTTCTGAACGAAAAAGCATGAAAAAAGTATAGTTCAACTACTACTGTTAGATGTGGGTACTCTGTCCCTGTTACGACTGGGAGCTATAAGAAAGCTGAAATCATGAGCCAGTTTGCGGGTAGCATTTTCAAATTTCGACTTCAGCCCTGTTACGCAGCGAAGCGTGGATAGACTACGATTCATTTGGGAATAAGCTAGCTATCTGCAGAAAAATTTAGAGGCAGTACGAAGTGTAAAGTCCAAAAATTTCATAGTGGGTCATGTTTTTAAAAATTTGAAGGAAAACTTGGAAGACTTATCCACATTTGAAAAGAAAACCGAGGATCAGCTCGACATACAGAGAAGGTGCCACAAAACAACCAGTAATTATAACAGTATCTTCTCTAGCATTTATTTCGTAAGTTAAAGTGTGTAATAAGCGTGAAGGACAGGAACAGGTTAGTTACAAATTACAATAGTTCTTGAGTTATAGCTGGGACCAATATAACAAACCGGTTACCTAATCTAGTCAGAAATTTTTTTGTGGATCAACCCTTGCACGAATTTCACACTTTTGCTCTAGCTCAGCAGCGCTACGGGATTATCTAATTTCTAAAATCGACAGCCTGAATTGATCATATATGGCGTAGCTTAATTTTTATTAATAAAGCGGTAAGTATTGAACTGTTTGGTCTACAAAAGCATCTATGATTAAAGGACCAGCTATCTTAACTGCCGCAGCGCCTATGGACTACTAGCTGCGTTTTATTGAGAACAAAATCCTACACGCCATTCTCTATCCAATGTAAGAGGGATGGCTCTAAAGAGAAACATTTATTTAGTATAAATGACCTTGACATATGTGCGCTAGTATTTAATTACATGTTCTCCTTTGATGAAAAAAGAATCTGTGATAAGTATTTTGACAAAGCTGACTCAAGAATACGATCTTAAGCATCTCGTCTATTTCGCTAACGTTACTGGAACATGTATGTCGCCGTTGTATTGACATACCTCAAATTTTAACACTTGAACTCAGTTGTTAAAGCTTTTGTCAGAACCGCAGAGGCACCACGGTAAACAACCATGATAATTATATAGTATTTTTGCTCCATGCAATGAGTATAATGCTTTGTCTTACACAAGAGGAAATAGAACATTACTACACATCGTTTTAGCGCTATCAGTGAGATTTTCCAGAGGAGATAGCCCCCATCATCTAGCAAAAATTGATCTTTAACAAAGCGCTTCAACATGCGTAATAGCCACCTACAGTCTGGTAAGTCATGCAGATAGTTAGGCAACAAGTGATTGGAAATTAATTGAAAGCAAGTGAATACGACAAATGGACCCGTACCTAGAAAAAAAAAACAATTTTCGTAATCGGCTTCTTTTTCAAATAGGTAATATCGCTTTCATCTTTGATGTGAGAAAACGGTCCTGTGTAACTGGATGGACCAGCACGGGTTATAGCAACTAATTTAGTTGGTTTCTTTAAATTTTTTTTTAAATATACTCATATTATTATTTATTATTTTTTAATTTATAGATATATTATAATAGAATAATAAAAAAATAATAATAAATTGTCACAGTTTACCGTAATGCTGGGCATTCACTGTAGACAAGCAGGCCATCTTTCTTTCGTGACTTACGTTAGCGTTCTCAGACAGTGCCGTCTCGAATAAATGTCATTCTGATTCTATGTTAGGCCCACTCAGCAGTAAAGTCTAAAGTTGTCTAGAGGAAGCGCTGCTATACATTCTCCAACGGTGTCTGGATGTGTGTCTGTGTGTATTTATGCACAGGCTTTGCGAGATTGTGAAAGTGATCTTTGTTTGGCCGACGGCCAGCCATCCGCGCACCATCGCAATGAATAGTACTTGTTGTCCGCCATCAGGTTTCAAAATTACACTATAGAAATATAATACTATACAATAGCGGTTACACAACACGCGATTTTCTCCATATCGATGAACATTAACGCGTGTCTACACGTACTGGTAAGCCGTTTCCTCTTCATTATCCTCTTAAATCCTAGTCCCCCCCCCCCCCTTTGTTCCCCCAAACTGGCAAACCCGTGAAGTTTACGCATTGGCTAGTGGCATAAGCAGCAACAACAACGGCAGAGATTATCCGGTCGCCTCATGCTATGATACGTCATCACGCGTGCCTTGGGTACTATTTTCTTCGAGGAAAATAACTGAGGTGAATTAACTATAGTCCGGCTTCTCCTACGACTTGATTGGCTGACTGCTTTTCTGTCGACCAGCTTCTCCTCACATTCTGCGGCTACCTCTATGGCTACGAACATTGACTGCTTTCCAGTACACGTGCACGGCCGAGTAAACGCTAGCATATCTCATCTACAGCTGCACTACAGTAAATATAGTAGAGCAACATTGAAGATACTTGACGCGCTTAGCGTCAGTTCTTTAGAGCGTGCGGTTTCGGCAAAGATTCACCAAGAACCATTGCTCCCGAGGGATCAGTTTCGCTCCTGGTACTGCCGGACTCGGCGACGTACGACGACTAGTTTGCCTACAAAAGGCGACAGAGGCAGCTGAAACCGGCAGAGACAATTCTGTGATATGCTAAGGCGCCAGCTGTACCGTAGCGAAACCGCCATTGTGGAAGCCAGTATATCGTTGTTTTTTGTCTTCTTTTATTTGCTTTCTTATGCATGCAATGCAGTAGAGATAAACATGAAGCGTCCATTTATATTATACTAAGAAATATTTTGCATAAAACGCATATAAAATGGGTGCCGTACCATGAAAATGAGAAGAACCTTTTTCTTTAAAAAAGAACTAACTGTACTCATCAAAATACGATAATTTTTTTCTTACAAGATACTTGCTTACTTGTTTAAGCTTCACCAAGCAAAACCATCTCAGGCGATCTGCCTTTCATCTTCTTCAAAGATTTTAAGATTTAGTGTTTCCAAAACCAGCAGATTAAATGGATCCTTGACAATTAATATTCGCTGAGTGGATTCTTTGTTAATTATTGGTCTCTTGAGTTTTAAAGGGAAATATTTCCATAAATTCATTTTAAGGCTCTAATTAACGATGAGAGTTAATCACAAAAATTAGCCTTAGTTAATTAAATTAAAGTGGTCCTAAAGCAAGTATTTACCTAAGCAATCTCCCTTACGTACCTTTATACATAGATCTCTTTCGACATTTAGTGACAGGACGATCATTTGAAAACATTGTATGCTTTACTGATCTACCTAACTAAACCCACTTGAAGTAATAGTGCGCATTTTGGATGTCACTCTGTATGTTTACAAGCAATTCTCTTTAACACTTTAAAAGCGCAGGGCTTAGTTAATCCACCACGTAGAGTCCAGTTATACAAAACGCAATGGTAAAACCATGAGACCTTGCTGAAGCGTGAATAGTATAGTAAACAGATACAGTTCAATTGCAGTTAGAAGAACTTCTTAGAACCGCAAATTGTCTAACGGAATCATTTGGCTTACCACATTAGATCAGAGGTAGCTATTGCGACAGATATTTGTGCCTAGTAAGTTATTTCTATGCGACAGTGGAGACCGTTTAAATGGGGTCGTCAAAAAACGTTTGAGATCATCTACTAGCAATTGATACAATGATCTTTAATGGGCTATGATAACGTCGAGCGAATTAACGCAAGTTATCCTGCTGAATTTGGGTGTCGGGCTGGATGCAGCTGTATCACTGTTCTTGAGTTACGTAAGGCCGCGCTTTTATAACAGCGACAAGTTACAAGCACAGTCCCTAATAGTCCGCATGATATGACCCTCTCCTTGTGTAGGAAGTATTTTTTAGGCAACGCCAATGTATCGGCAAATACGTTGAGATTGGCAATGACAATGATAATATTTTCTGACATTTTCCTCGGGGAAATTTTGGTGTTTGGGAGTTCCGTAACAATAAACTGTTGTACGAGATGTCCTATAGTAGACGTTACGATTCTACGTTTAGTACTGCCGTTAGGTGTTACCTTGGATAGCTGACTCGCACGATGAGGTGCGCACGCTTGGTCTCTAGTCCAAACCTCTCTAGAACGAATCGTTATCTTTGCACTACCTCTGCTTCATATGTATATTCTAAAATAAATAAGTAAACTTGATCTTTATTATTGTCCCTTCAAAATACTTCAATAGTAGTAAAGAATATTCTTCCCGATACGTACCTATACTAATAACGAAAGTGCCAGTTTCCTTCAGTTAAATACATTCATCATTTTATTTGTTTTATTATTCTTTATGACCTTGAACAACAACATTTCGTAAGATGCTTCATTGCTTAATCAGCTATATATATATATATATATATATATATATATATATATATATATAGGTATATTTATTTTCATTTTCACTGTTATTATCACCTGTATCATCATTGGCATATACATGTGATCGACCGATCG
>NW_019213068.1:0-1518 GCF_002532875.2 Varroa jacobsoni | reverse complement strand
TCAATCAGATTGAGATAAACCAATCGACTTCTATTATTTCATCTACAGCTGGCTACGAATTTACCTCACCGTTGGTCATCACCACTTTTCATTCAAATTTGTTAGGTATTTTTGGCTGCGTTTCTGATTTGCCCCTTAATGATAATGCTAATAAGAGCAATACTAATTGCTTCGGCAATATCATGTAGAACAACAGACGACAGGAGTATCCTTTTTCCTTTTAAGTGTATTTATTGTGAGGCCAGTAATACCGATATTTTTTGCCCTTCCTTCTCGTATATATATATATATATTTTTTGGGGCTTCCTTTAGTTTTTTTATTTTTCAAGCCAACACAAGTACACTCAAACAGCATTTACGTCTTTAATATTACATTTGCCGATATCTAGATGGCAAAAGTACATGAGGACACTTATTGGTGGCCCTCTCTTTTTTCGTAAGTGTATAATATAGTTGATGGTGTAATAATCATTGTTTAATTGATTTTAATATAACTTCAGGATTCGGCCATACGGGCCTCTTTGCCATGCCCTGTTGCAACGTATTTTAAGCGGGGCAAGATGAACTTTATGCTGTGACGTCCGTCAACGGCTCTATGTGGTGATAAGCTGATTACGTTGTGTTATCAGCAATTATTAGGTTTATACCATTGCCCGCCTCTTAGGGGTCTAGCTTTCCTATCATTTATATGCATCACAAGCAATGTCTAAGTAGCCTTTACCGTTTTCTCTTCTGCTGTACAATGTTCTTTCGGGCCGATTATTATGAAAATTACCGATACAAACTTCGTCTGCATTGTTGCAGGCGATAAGCTCGTGCTTAATCAGTTTATGGCTACGGTTTTTCTGTTCAATATAACTAGCAGTATGTGGTTAGTTAACAGAAAAATTATTGAAAACAAATAGAACATTTGATTGCATTGGAAAAAACCTACTCTAGTCTTTTTTACACAAACATTTCGATCCCTGCTTTTTCATATCTTGATTAGGAAAATCTCGTTTAATCCCACGATTGAAAGGCGAAATTTTTGGGGAACAAATCCTTCCTGAAACGTCATAACTTGAACAGTACCTGACACGCTAGACATTTCGTTAGTTAGTAAACGCTGTAAATCTAAGCATCTAAAGTAAATTTCATAAGAATTCAACCACAAATAATGGAGTCCTGATACTCCTGGGTAAATCAATCTGAACACTAGGCTATTGCGCTGAAAAACTACAAAAGCCTAAAACTTTTTTTTGGGGGAAAATTTAGCATAATTTAATGCCTAAAATATTTTATTACCATTCTGTCGTCACTCCGTTACGAAAATTTCACCACGAAACATAGGTATATATAGAGGGCATATGATTTTAGACGATAGGCAGACATAAGTAGCCATCGTTTTTCCGGCTCGCCTATAATTTACGCGATCTTGCTGTTCCGCAAAAAGAGAGGGAACATTTGTTCTACCGTATAAGTAAAAAACAGAAATAACACTTGACATAGGATCCTACAGATGTGGAATATCACGTAATT
>NW_019213067.1:18588-66051 GCF_002532875.2 Varroa jacobsoni | reverse complement strand
TATATATATATATATATATGCATTGCTCACGTTATTTTGCAAAATTCGTAAGCAAAAAGTATTCGTATTAAATCAATTGATCCCAAGAATATCAACTAGAGTCTATTCATAACAGCCAAATGTGCTATCCACAAAGGCTTCGAACACGACGTGATCGGTAAAGCGTCCGTCGTAAAAGCATATACTACGACATGGAATCCAGATGACATTATTAACGCGGTGACAATAGAAAACGATAATTGGTACACCATCATACCCCAAGCCATTTCATCTATCTGATGAGTGCCTATATGAGCTAATGGCTTCTGGATTTCTTCTCACAGCCGCTTATCATGTTCCACGTTGATGCTGAGCAGAAGCCTTTTATCAGACTTTAGGACATTGTTGCTTCGGACGACGATCAAGATCTACGGGAACATCAACGCAAAATATTGCGTCTATTATTAGCAGCAGGTTCCAGCCCTCCGAGAGGTAAAATGGATTACGAAGGTTTGAATAGGTTTGTATTTCGATATACTCTTTTGCCTTCTATAGGACTGAATGCCAGCACAAAGGCACGCTAAGACTTCCACTGAATGAGATTGAGAGTGTCAGCGAATTAGAATAATGTACTTTTTAGATGACACGTTCCTGTGTTCCTTAAGCCTCCTATCTTCTAAATGCGTCCTATAGGTTTCTCGCTTTGCTGATGGAATATGTGATGCTCTTCTGGGCAGGCGGTCTTTTTTAATTGCCATCGTCACGTCTGATTGTTGTATACTGCTGGCGTTTAAAGGAGATCCCAGCAGAATAAACCAACCCTCGACTACACACTAAAGAGCTACAAAAATTAAACTGGGAGACACTGAAAACCCGATTCGGGCGGCAGACATGCAACTATTGCGCTGTACATATTATAGATCGTCCTGCAGATAGTGAAAAAAGCACAACTGCGCTCTTAGTTCATACCACGTTGCATGAGGAACCATAACGGTAGATAACTCTTCTGCTTCGCAGAGTGTTGGGATTTTTATGAGACGGGAGTTACGGTCGGATAAGAACCAACACTATACGAAATGCTTCAACTTAGTCAGCAAACAAAAGCAGAAAATGACAGAGATCCATAGCCCAAAAAAGTCTTCTAGTTAACGCAGTAATACATAGGTATATATATACCTATGATAACTGTAGTGTTTACATTTACATGTACGGTAGTAACTGTGGCTCATTTACTCAAAATGCTTCAACCTAACAGATGCGTTATATAATACAAAGGCTCATTGACTAATGCGGATTCATACTGTTTGACTTAACATAATTTACATCAGTTACCTTCCAGAAGTTTGAGTTACCTACGAATATTCGATGCACATCTATCTGCTTGAAGATCCACCATCTTGTATGTATCGTAATATAGTAATTATGTCGCATGTGCCGTAAACAAATCATATGATTTTATTAGTTACTGGTCGATTTCTTTTTTTAGTCGTCAATCTTATTACGAATTCGAATTGATTAGTATTCTTAAATTGACGTTACACAGCCTCTTTAAATTCTCCACTACCCACCATTTGTAACTCTGCCTCCGATGGTCGGATACTGAAAGAATCTACCGGTTTTTCATCTTCTACAAACAAATTATCCCGCCTGTATATATGAATATAAATAAAGGCCACTCCCTCAGGTCAGTTAACATGTGGTGAATAGACGGCTTGACAGTATCCAAATATGGAAACGTTCGCCGAAGGATATCTGACGTACGGATTTTACAAACACAAGTCGAACTAAATTTTCCGGATCTGTTTAACGTCCATCCGCCTATTTTCTTCCCGGTTGGGGACCACATTGCGGGAACCGCGTTTAGACCTACAGTTTAAACTCATGACCCAGGACATCGCAAACAATGCGCAGTCCAGCGGGTGCATGGAACACCGGCACGAGAAGAACGGTAGGACAGGACTGAGCCCGAAAAGGCTTGTTGCTGAGCAGGTGACTAGCGTTTAAATTTCAAATTGTCCAAGCCGTACCAGGGCATTGTAAACCGAACCTCATCGCCGCTGTTTAACTCCGCTGAGCCCGTCCCTGCGCCCTGGTTCTGTTTTCATGTTGCAGGTTGATGCGTGCCCTCTTGATGGCGTCAGCTTGTCCCAAATGACGTAGAGCCCAAAGGCCCCCTTGTCGTCCCCTGAATCATCTTCGCTTCGGTGCGCGTTCGACTAGTGTGGCTAGACTCGGGGAAGTGCGACCACCAAAGCAGCGACTGTCTCTACAAACGGGCTAAATGAGAGAGCACACTTTACGGCTGTTTTCGACGAGAGCGATTTACAAGCCAATCCTGGAAGCAGCAGTCGGATGGAGACGGGGCGTGAGTGCAGAAATAGGGATTCGACATTTGGGATTTAAGCTTGCTCTGAGGACGAACGGAGCCACGCAGCCATGCCGCCAGGTCCTCCATCGTTGCTATGAGTCGCTTGATCCACCAGAACAACAGCACAGCACAGACGACCGATCCATCGACAAACCCGTTTCTATTTTAGCACACGGTAAAAGGGGATTTGAGCTATTAAGTGAACAAACGAATCGCATCGTTGTTGTGGTCCTCCAACCTCGTACTACCAGCAAACGAATGTTCTGTCGAGTGCGAGGATTCAAGCATCGTTAGGTCAATATTGGCATTCATCGCGCTCCGACGAACAGCAGCTGGTTAAGGTCCAGGCCCTCACCCGACACCTCCCGTTTCATCTGTTCCTTCCGTGAGGTCAGCCGAGCAGCAATGAACGAGAGAGTTATACACATTGCGACACGTTCAATCTATGGCTGCATGTGTTTGTTCCGACAGGCCACCACCAAAATCTAGGTATTATTTATTAGACAACGCATTTAATAGCAAAGGAGAGGTTACGATGGTTCCTCATGTTATATTACGTAGCTTCTCGAGACACCTAAAAGACAGCCTTTATGCGGGAAAATGATTCAAATATACCGTCGATAATTTCTATAACAGGTCAACCCCGTTGTTCCTGTATCCACCCATAGTTTGTCTTCTTAAATACATGGATATGTACCAAGAACATGAATTAGCTGCGATACGAGTAGTTCTGGGCGAACTCTATCAGCCCTCTATAGATGTATGTAGACTGCTGGTGCTGAGCCTATTAGAAAGGACAATTTTGATAGTCAGGACCAGTTCAGTATTTAAAAGAAATCATGTTAGATTATAACTGTCTATAGTCAGACACTTGTTGTGCTGTGAGTTGAATAGAAACGTACGGATAAGTATGGATGAAGGTAGCAAAAATAAACCTTTGGGTGCGCTCGAGGTGAAGAAACGTAGGCTACAGGATGGAAAAAATGAATTGACAGTTATTGATGCACAGAAATATGTACACATAACTATGGTTATATGAATACCTTTATCATTCTAAGCTATTGGTGTCAGTATGCTTAATTGCAGGACTGTGGGTGGTCATAAATGGCTCGGTGTAAAGCTCGTTACCACTACGGATTGGCAGGGTCCGCCTATAAATGAACTTTTATTTCACTAATTACACTTGAATTTCCGCATGTACCCACCAAAGCTGATATTAAAGCTCGAATTCCTAACAACTAAGCTATACATTGGTTGGGTACATTTTTAACATGTGAGTAGTAATTTGTGACATCTTGTCAGACTGGGGCTTCTATATTAGAATATATCATGCCTGGTCTATGTTCCAGTGCCTTTCTATGAAACAGCTACCACATCATTGTAATATATACATGTATCTATGCTTACCATGAGATTTTTCTTTTAGGTGTACTTAAATAGATTCTATAATCGATGTTTCTTTATAGGTTTTCTTTTGGCCGACTTGCGGGCGTCAGGATTGCCTTATCGTATACGGCTTTTCAAACCCTTATTCATTGTCTGGGAACTACGAGGTACGCATGCCCAGCCTCGTAGCCACGAGTCTTCCACACATGTTCCTTTAGTATGTTATTGGTAGCACTTTGATTTTGTTTAAAGACATCTTTTTTGTGTTCGTCAGGTTTCTGATGACATGATGTACTTACTGAGTCCTGTCCGTTATTCTCTCGTGTACGAGGTTGTATCTTCTTCATCATTTGCTTTTGCACCTTCAGGTTACTTTCTTGTGTCCACGTTAGAACGACCCCAAGCCACCAAGTTTGTGACTTACATATGAGTTCCCCACTGTGGAGATTCTTTCCTTTTATGAAAAAGGTCCGGGTAAAGCTGTTTCGTGTGAATGTCCAAATTCAAATACGTAACTTTGGCAAAATTGCCTTATGAATACTATGCTGTATTACAGAACCCTAACCGCATCTGGCATGTTTGAAGAGCCACTCGTTCTGTGTTGAAGATAAAATTGGCTATGTATACAAATCCCAACTGAAGTTTACACATGAATTAATGTATAATTATAGTCAATATTATTAGGCGGTGCGCAAAGAATCTTGTTGCCGATGGATAAACACGTGCTTATTTTTAATTTTATCTTCTAATCTCCCATCTGTTTATATATATATAATCTAAATGGAGAAAGTAAGTTGAATCGTAGTAGTAGATAATAATACAGTTGTAGTAATGGTAGCTTTAGCATGCATCGGATCTCTTTCAAACATACGTTGTGGGTGAAAGTTACATTTTAAGAGAGCGGAATGATAGAAGTTCCAAAGAGATCTAAACGAATTGAGAGTAAAGTATGATATCTTATATATGTGTATTCCCTAACTATACCTGATATCCGATAATTTCGACGACAAACCATGTCAAACTAAATCGAAATTGATATATCCGTATACTTTGGTTCTGTTAAAGTGTATGAAAAAGTGCTTCCGACTCTCGGCATATGGATTCCACTTACATACGTTTCTCCTGGGTCTATGTAGCCATGTACGGCCCAATTACTCCTGGTACGGCCGCCTGCTTGCCCTTGTTAGAGAATCAGATTTTGGACGTTACTACTCGATATCAAGCACGCCATTGGGCAAGTAAAGCAAATGAGCTATCAAATAATATAAACCAATTAGTCACTATGGTAGGTTAACCCAGTTTATTTTTAGGCATAGTTGATGTTCAGGGCCGTTGCGCTCTCAGTGAGCTGCTAGATGTATCTAGAACCATCAGAAACAGAACCAATTTACCTGTAGATATCTTTACGCGCTACCATCCGGCTCTGTCTTCACGAATCTAGTGAGCCTGGCAGCAATTAACCCGAATCAATAATAATAATATAAATGCTACAAATTGGTTTTATTTTTGCTCTAAAAATGCACCACGCCTGCTAGACATGATTTGAAGAGACTATCCTACTATGCTGTATCTTTACGTTGAGAAAAATCACACCGACACAATATTATAACACGACAAAAGATAATCAGAATAGGTATTTTTATTAGAAATAAGTACCATCTTCGCTATCCTTTGAAGGTACGTAGATTTTCGGAGACTCGTTTTTATGTATAGTATTCTATGTATTTAATTAGTTTTAGAACCATGAACGTTCTGGTGTTACCGTAATGACAAGATAACACTATAAATAGACCTTACGATATTGCCTAGTATTTTATATAGGCATATTCGTTATACTTACGGTCACATAGAGGTTAAGTGGAGAAAGATGGCCTATTTTTTTGGTTAAAATGGTTATAGAAGGCCGCTATTCCTTCCTGATTCGTTGTACTCATTACTATTCTGATCTGTTTTCGATTCTTGTACATCAAAGCTCTAACAAGCGAGCAAAAAGAGAGAACAAGGCTAAAGAATATCACTCAATTATTATTAACCACTAACGATAACACGTACCATAATGGTCATTGTGCTATATATATATATATATACATATAGCCGCGACGTTTATAGGTTTCAACTTCACGGCCTATATAACACATCACACTATGGTATACTCTGTTTCAGCTGCGAGAGTAAGTTTACGATGGAACACTATCTCGTATGTCCTGACGACTTAAAGGAAGAAAATAAAAAGACCCCTTTAACATGTATATGCTAACTTGCGGGTTACTAAGATTCGTCATAGTTATTCACGAGATAGCCAAGTAATGGCATTGTTGCCAGTCGCTCTCGGGCCGAATTAAAATCCACTGTACCTAAAAAAATATTTGATAGCGCACGGTCCTTAAATGTAAGAACAACAGATATCGCTGACTGGACCAGCAATGTAGCACCAGGATACGTTGCTAATCATAGGAACAGGTTGTGGTCTGGGTCCGAATTCGGGCGTAAGCAGACTTTCGTTTCGCGCTTAGCCGTCTGATAGAATGCCTAAGGGAGATACTAGACATGAAACTCAGGACATGGGGGATGCGTGATGAACGACGACGTCAAGAAGACTACCATGGTAATTTCTTTCAAAGCTTTGCTCCTATCAATTACTTATTAGATCAGATTAAAACAACTATTGTGATCTTTCAATTGGATATTTCGTGTAGCTTGGAGTCTAGGGCATTTTTAGCTGTATTTGGTATTGTAATGTTAAAGATTTTGATGCCCTCTAAGAACTCTACTTTGATAAAAATGTAGGCCTAGGAAATAAATTTGCTGATACTTCCTATCAGGATCTCTACCAGTAGATTGTCATAAAAATAAAGAAAATAATATAAAGATAATATTATTACGGTTTAGCGTTATATATATATATATATATATATATATATATATATATATAGCGTTCTGCAGTCTTTTGTATCTTTGACCTCATCACTCACATGAACGTTCACACAAGGAAATTCTTCATACGCATATCATATTTGGTGATTAAAAAACAATGACGGCTTTCGAGCCAAAATTTAAGCAAATATTTCTTATATTTTGAAACAATATTACTGCAGTAAAGACATGTTATTTTGACCGATAACCTTCTGATATTTTTCCGATAACATCATAATCACAAAAACGTAGATTTTTTGTGGTTTTTGGGCTAAAAGTTATATTAAGGGATTTTTGTTTCCCCAAACTTTAAAGCCATTAGAGGGAGCTCCGCAGAGACCAAAGCGGAAAGAATCTGATGGTGGAAGATACGGGTCATACGACGAATGTGTTCTCAATGTGTGCATCAACAGGTACGGAGTAACACTATGCAATCAGTTGAAACTAATCAGATAAACAGTTTTTTTTTTTTTTATAGCCAATTATAAGTATCTGTTTATAAAATAGCTGTTTATTATTTTTAATATACCGTATATGGCTGGCACAGATTGAACCGCATGGAAATGGTTACCTATCGTCGGGAAATACAGTTAAGAGAGGCTTTATCGACAATCGAACTTTAAGGGTGGCTATTTCCAACAGTGTAGGACGAACAGAGGTTAATTTAGAGGGTTCACAATGGCTTGGATAGCCTCAGGTTATTGCAAACCTCCCCTTTACTTTTTCTTTTTGTTCCTTTCGCAGATCTATCGGGTTCTCGTTCACATAGATACTTGGATTTTTGACGAAGCTCAAACGGCAACGATGGAAACTAGGATTAGAGCCTAGAAGATAGGAAGTGGTATCTAGCCCAAAACTCCAGTTCTGTTTGTTGATTTATGGTTATATACATTTACGCAGCATCTCTTTTCATAGATTAAAAAAAATTACTCACGTTACTGCGCAAAGGCGGCGTGACATATAATCTTCGTTTTTAACTTAATGGACATCGTAAATTTGGAGACATTGTGTGTATCGTATAGTTTTAATGCACCATTAAATCGGGTATATTCCTCTTGTAATGCGCGCCTCAGCTTAGTACGGAACGCGTATTTTCAAGGCAGAGTTCCACGTGAAGAGCTTGTAAAAAATAAACCTTCCATTTGCTAAGTATACTTCAACGTCCAAGCTGGCGTAAAATCCCTAAATGGTTTAATTTTCTTAACCCATCATAAGGCTTAGTCATACCCAATAAATAAAAGTAAGATGTCGTTGTCTAAACCTAGATCGAATAGATAGGCTATTCATTCGATGTCTGCTACTTTGAGTTTCGAACTGAATTCATGAAAAAGGTTACTCTTAAGCGTCTGATATGTTGTCTAGATGTTATTCAACAACGCCTATATGTATGTATGTAGGTGGTTCCATCAATTTCGACACACACTTCCATCGATTATGGAGTAACACTTCGTAGAGTCGAAGTAGAGCACCTGTCCCTAAGTAGCGGTGAAGACATAGCTAATTGCTAGTGTTAATTTTAGGGACACAGATTTGCGTTGTACTTGTATTGCCGTTTTTGAGGTACCTTACCTATAATTACATGGTATTATGGTACGCCTATATACGATTTATCTTTTTCATCTGTATCACTTACGTAACTTTCACCCGAAAACACCGTTGGCCTATTCGTACAACAATACGTTCGCATAGTATACATCTGACACGTCTTCTAATGTATTATTTTCTTCACTCTGCTTCAATTTAGTACAATATTACTTTAATTTCCGTATCACAGCCAACGACTGAACTTTGAACAAATATATTTGATATAAGCGAAGGCTCCATGTCAGTTAGTTAACACAATTCATTCGTGTTTGGCTCTTTACTAGGACAGGGTTTCATAGTGAGGGTAGTTTTTTTTGCCTACTTAAGTTCAATATTTGGAGTACACAAGTAACAACTTGCCCATCAACGTCGGACGATCGACGATGTTCTGTCTCCAACGCCTCTGCGCCTTACTTGTTGTTTAAATATCTATTCTGACGGCAGTAACTAGGCCATGTTCGGAAGCTTTTTTTAACGTATTTAGATGCAGTCTGTAACACCTTCAAGTTCCCTTCACAAAGTGCGAAAGCTGAATTTAAGAACAGCTTGACGAAATAGGTTTGCTTTAAGAATATGGAAATGCAGCAGATCTGATGTTCCATCATAAATAGCTAAAGAATTATCTAAATGCTTAAATGAACATAACATATAATCATTGTAGTGGTTCAAATAAGTGCGTGTCGTACTTTAGGTAGATATTACATGATAAACAATATGGCTTTACTGGTCCAATCGCTAATACGCACCCGCCCAGTCAGACGCGAACCAGGAACCACTATTTCCAGCATAATCAGAATAGCTATAAAAAAAGGCTTGATATATAGATCTATTTAATAGCTTAACTTAAATAAATATATGAATAGGATAATACATGTTCCGCGTTTGGAATCGTACTATACGAGCTATGTAGCCGATAGTAAACGGAGCTACGGTTTTTCTGTCTTCTGCACCACCATATTCAGACTGTAGTATGGCGAAGAATTGCAATCATCGCGTTAAAATTACCCATTATCCTCAGCCTTGACACCTGACAATACGTAGCGACTTAATTTAAGTTTGTATGTATATGTATAATTGTTCGTTTTTATATAAATCCTGCCATGTCGAAAAAACGCTACGCTGAGAGTAATAAGTTCCAGACACTCGAGGTTACATAAGAAGAGTAAAATGCTCGAATTAACGGCTTGTAAACTTTTTTCCAGCGCAGGCCGAATGCTTCCGTGAGCTGAGTTGCGGTGCTGGCCACTACGCTAACCGATCATGTACGTATGCCGCCGTAGGAATGAATGCCCCAGGATGGAACCCATTAGCACTAGACGAAAAGGGGCTTGCGTACAAATGCTTTTATACAACAATTATTTTCTGGAAGCATACTATCCGCTCTGCAATAACACTTAAAGGAAACACGAATGGCATTTGAAGGGATTCCGGAATCCCGATACCAATAGTGTGTTGCTGGTGCCACAGAAGACAATAATCAGGTACTCTGGAATGCCAACGAGAAATACTTTAGTCTGCCGTGGAATGTCTTTTCGTTCTGTCGTTTCGGTGGTTGCAGTCAACTCGTCCATGTGACCCGCCACTTGACAGGGCAGCATTTCCATAAATTGCACCAAATAATGCCTATACAGAAAAAAAACCCATTCTTCAACAAGAAGAACCCGTAGTTCATATGCAGATAATTAGAATAATGAAACGGTGGAGCTAAACAACATAAGATCCACAAATCATACCAAATCGATGTTGCCTTGTTTCTAGTAAATAATTCTGCTGACAGACTGGTGATCGGGCTCATTTAGATGAAAATTTTCGGTGCGGAGGATGAACAGACCTTAAGTCGCGATTTGATAAGCACAACAATTGTTTGGATACATATATATATTTTATCTCTAAGCCCTTTCAGATAAATATTAGTCTAGAATAGGTAGATTTTTCAAGATAGCGGATTTCGAAGCCGTTTGTTTTTTGTCGTTACAACCTGTTGACATTTTATCGAATCATCACACATCTATTGAATATATATGAATAAATATGCGGGTGCTGCAACCGTGGAAGAGTACAGTTTTGGGCTATGCAAAATACGAGAAGACAATTCTTCAAATTTCGAATCGATGCGATGGCCTGAACGGCCAAAGTGGCCCTCGGCTAAACAAGCTAATGGTCACGCACTCGACGATAAACTGTGACGGAACAAAAAACGAAACTCATTTGCTTCTCAGATATTCCGCTCTAATAGCAACAGAATTATATGCGACAACCAATGGTTGATTTTGTCTTGTATAGTCCTCATATAGGTTTAAGGTCAATTCGGTAATATTGCACTGCTGCAGAAACCCTGACAGAAGACGCTCTAGTGTACCTAGCCAAACAGGCGTCATACTTTACAACCATAGAAGGATTATAGTATACATATATATAATAACTAGACGTCTGTAAACTTGTATATAAGGCTAAAATCTATTCACTACAGAATAGTAATACTCTCTAGTAGCAGACCTCCTAATTTTATATTATAGCAACGCGCAAATATGAATTGGACTTGACCAAAATTACAAAAGAAAAAACTGTCTCCGTTTAATATGTTAGTGGTTCTGGTAATTTCGGATGGTTCGATTAGTAATTTTGAGACCCATGTCAATATACCGTTTTGTCATTTGTTTCACTACCGTAAAATACAATTTACAGAGACCCGCAGTTTGCGCATGTAACTTTTTTCTTCAACAAGGAAATATACATTTGAATTCACCAGTAGACAGCTTATACTTAGTTTGCCGGATAAAAACAAATATTATCCTTGAAAACCCGGGTGGATAATGCGCACAGTTGCTCTATAATAACGCAGCACCTACCCTATTATATTATCGTCGATATGCAAGGACCTCAGTTTCCATGATGAACGTCCTTTGAAAGCGAATGCACATAGGCATTATTATGGATACTTTAAGCAACTTTTTTAAACGATTTTTTAGATGGGCATCAACAATCCTACTGAAAGTCGTGATAAAAGTAAATAGTACCGCATTTGGATGAAACTATTTAATTCCTATAATACCTTCCGTCGATCATTGAGTATTGAAATCAGATCTCTGAACTTTCAGACGATGCCTTACCATGTGGCTCGGCAAATTCTAGATATTGGGGAAATGCACGTTTAAGATTTCGTTGCTTGGTATTAATCTCTTTCGATCGGTTTTTACGTTGCAGCAAAAATTTGTATCTCCTTTTTACACTAGAAATAGCAGCTGACATAGCCAGGAATAATTCTGAGTCTTCGAGAAGAAACCCATACTCTTCCAAAACTAGAAGCCTCACGAGGATACCATGAAGTTCTCCATGGATCCGTCGCTCGAAAGCAGACGCTTAACCTCGCGGACATAGGTCCCTGACCCATGTATAGTTCAGAACGTTCTTCACAAGATTTATCTATTCACTCAAGATGAATACTCCGCTGTACTCACTGATGCGCAATACGTTCGAAAAGTCTTAGTCTTAGTCTTATTCTTATAGCACTACTATGATTTTGCGAGGTTTGCTACTAGGTTGACGGCCAGCATGTAGTGCTACTGAGCTAGCATTGGTTTTTTATGTGCCCTCAATTTCTGAGGTAAGTTTAAGATAAGTTCACTAGACACGCACTGTAAAACTGCTTCTTAGACGTGTTTCTTTGGGGGGCACGTCCAGCATGAAAATAATGATTACTTTCCTTGTTTCACGAACAACTTGCTTTGGCTGCACAACTCATAGAGGGGCATAGTTTTTATAGTTACTCTATATGCTATTATTTTAGGATTAAGTTAATAATTGTATCCAAGAAAAACTAGACTAAAAATTTAGTTGTCAACTACTCATCCTTAACTTCAAAACGTCGCCATTTCTAAATGCCAAGATGGGATGACAATGGGCTCCTTTTATGAATTTATATGATAATGAAAAGAATAAATATGCAGTAAAGACGACACCTATCTACAACAGAGGTTTCGACTACTTATCATTAGCGTATCATCAAGTTCGACATTTCACTTACGGCAAGGTGACATGACAAAGCAAATGTGTTGACTCGCAAAAACACTACCCTAATTATATATTTTTCGTTCGTACTTGCAATTATAAGAGTCAATGATGAGATACTGAAAAATTGTAGCAAGTAAAGGGTTCAAGTTATTCAATTTAGCCTTTTTCATCTGACAAGGCATAAATGAAGTTATATACTAAAGCGAACGATAAGATTACTTTGGTATTTCGCGAGCCTAGAGGAAGTTCGGCATCCCCCATAACAATATATTTATATTATAATTATATTTCATATATTGCATTTAACAAAAAGTCTAACAATTCGGAACGAACACTTTGTGTCTTATTGCGACATATACTATAATTCGCAATTTACATGATGAAAGAAAATAACTTAGTTTCCTATCTGAGAACTTATTGCGAAATGTTACATCGAACGGCCTTGTTATATAAAGTACTTTCATGGAGTCTTATGCCGCATGTGCATATCCATTTGGGGCATTTTTATGGTCATCGTACTGCTTTTTCCCCCCATTAACTTCTTTTTAGCAATCTGCGGAAAGGGCGAATGGGACTGCATTTTGATGTTTTTGTATGTTCCTTTGTTCCGTTGTTTTTTTCACGCAAAATCCTGTTTCTGCCTCTGTGATGTTTCGTTCCTCGCGACGCATTCCATTTACTATTGACGTTTCTGTAACTTACGGTAGCTAAAAATTGAGAGTAACACTTTGAAGCGAGAAACAAAAGAACACACAGTGAACGTTTGAGGTAAAATGGCAAGATAAATAACTTTAGGACGACTGGCGGATTTTTTTTGCCAAGAGCTGACAGCCTTGAAATTGTAACACATAGTCTTATCACTTGATAAAGATTGAAAAGTGAAACGCCAATGATCATTTTTAGAAATACTACCTAAACAATATCGAACATTTTTGCAAGGATTTTCTAATATTAGTAAAATGCGTTTAAGTTAACTTGAGCATTCTTCAAGACAATTCAATTTTGAAGTCGACAATTGTGATAGTAGATAGATTGATCTATGGAATTATTCGATTTAGTCGTTACATTTTCTTTCTAAACATTTTTTTTTTTTTTTTTTTAGAAAAAATTTAACTTTGTTTTATTTTCATATCTTACAATCATTTCCATGGATACTTCTTAACTAACACAGAAATGTATTTTGCCCTTTAACTTGAAAATTGCATCTTCTATTATCGGAAACAAGAACGTTTCACTGTTCTGAGTTAGCATAGCAATAACAACACTTTCGTTTGTAACAGAAGTTAGTAACAACGAACATGGAGCACACAAAAGGACCTTTGTGTTTAAATTTCTCGTTGCATTGCAGCCAATGAAAATATTTTCTGGTCCAGAACTCTGAAGGGATTAGCCCGATCCAATCACTGATCACGGAATCCCATTACTTTGGGTTTTCTTTTTAACAGTTAAGCCTTTTCTTGTTTTTAAAGGCCTTGATCTAGCCGGCGTATTCGACAATGGATCCTCAAATCGGAGGTGAAATTTGGCCGAGTTCTAAGGCTGCTTTAAGACATACGCTGACAACAAAAGAAAAAAACAGCGTCAATTTTTATCACTGCTGTTTGAGATTTTGAGTGTTCGACTGTCCGTCACGGATAGCTAATCTCAAAGTATGAGCTTGTGCTTTTAGCAACAATCGTACGATTATAGTATCGTACTTGCATGCCTAGCCCGGTGTTGCACAAACACTTATGATGGCAAAATTCTACACTAAATTGGAAAGCAGTCATAAAAGTAATGTTAAAATGATAAAGAGAAAGTAGACATCGTTGGCTGACCAATCGCCGAGAAACGAAATTCTACTATATTATATAAGCCCAAATAAACCTAACGAAAGCTTATTAGAAAGCAAAAGCTCTATTCGTCCGGTCCTAAGGCCACGTACATTGTGTACAACAACACATTTCTACCCTGTAGAGCCTTTTTGGCTTACGTAAACATATATTGATCGATTAAGGAAGCAGATCTAATATGTACATTTATATTCATCGCAGGCAGGAGTCATAGAGAAGGTGTTTCTCATACCCAACGAAATCATTGAATATCATGATGATTCATTTGTCAAACTGATTTAGTTCCCGAAAGTACTTCGTTGGAACCTACGAATTTCCTGTAAAGGAACACTTCGTTATAGCTGCAATTTACTGAAAGGTCTCATCTATGCCAACAAGATAGAAAGTGCTTTCAATTGGTTTCTTTAATACTGCCTCAAGAGCCATCCAAGTGGCTGCACACTGTTGCAGTGTGCTTGTTTACCTGTTCTTCACTAAATACGTTGTTTGCGTATTTTTTGTTATCATTAACTAAAGTACTCCTACTAGCATTTGGGATTAGCGCGAAATTTTGCGAGGTCGTCGGCTACTGTAGAACGGGCTTCTGCTTGGACGTGCTTACTGCGTCGGAAATGCATGGACCATTTCACTCTGCCTCCATCCAAAAATATTTGTTTGGACATTTCTAGCATAATTTTTCTTCATAAACTGAAATATATCATCTTATTCCGCGTAATTACTTCTCATTAAGCAACTTTTCTAGTTTCATTTCTTGCTAAATCTCTGTTTATAAATGCGCGCTTTTGAAACGTATATTAGAACACAAGAAACGTATTGCTTGTACTTATAGACGATTTGAAATCTTCGAGATCAATCATTTATATGATTGGTAAGCTTCTCGTATTAGCAACGGCCACTGTGCTGCTGCTGTAGATGTTTCATAGAAGATCTGGTTTGTTGGAAATCTTCATACTTAAAATTTCACACAGCCCATAGATATCCTAAAAAAGATGTAAAGCGACCATTTTTAGAAGGCCGTTCACTGGTTATCTTTAGGTGGCCGAAAATAAATTTCTACCGCATATTTTAATTCGTTCCCGAACCAATGTGACGCTTGGCGGTCCATTCAAAACACTATAGCGTCTCTTTTGTGCAATATATACATATATATGTATGTTCTTTCTCTGAACTGAAGATATACGAGTAACACACATACTGGTACCAATGTGTTGGCACGTTAATTACCTTCTTTGGTTTATTACCATATACTAATGAAATGTACGTGTCTCTAGATACACTCAGCTCTCCGCCTGAACCCATCGCATTAACTGAAGATTTCTGCAACATGCTTGCATACAGAACAAAGAAATGATCTCGACCCAAACGGGGAGAACCCGCCGGAGCCAGTCAGAAGGTGAGAGATAATCACTAGTAGCTTTTTGAATTTAGCTCACAAGTTGATCTGCCTGAGAGATTTACACAGAAAGCATTAAATAAGACGTTGCTGGTAATCAAGCCATGCATCTGCAACTGATACGTATAGGCAATATTGAATTATACTCTTAGAAAAATAAGATTGATCACCTTATTTATCTAAAAGTATAATTCAAATGTACCTGACTTTGCGTTTTGATCATTGTATTGAATAGAAAGACTCGAGATTTAAACTAGGGCGTAACAATGATTTATTATACTTAACTATCAGGCTGTAGATGAGCCCCCTCGTTAGGCCCTAACATCGTACGAGACCTGGTTCTCCGCTTTGCGAATAAAAGCTACCGATGCGCAGTTGTAACGTGACGTCCTTCAATAGAAAACCAGCTGATTCCGTCCTTTTATATAGGCTACTAGATGCAACGATAATATAAAGGATATGATATTATATAGAGTTGCGTTGTTTATTCGCTGCGTTCTACCCCTGTTTTGTAAGCATTCTATCCCAGCTAAACTAGCTTACGTTTTCTCTTGTTACATAGGATACTTAGTGTATTACATATGATGTGTTACAAAATCAGATCTTTTCTTTTTGTAAGACCTATGCAAAAAACAGCGTCCGTTTAAGGATTACCTCCGGAGGTTACACCAAATTTTCCGTGTATCTATGAAAACATTATTAGCTTCAAAATTTGGCAAATATTTTAGACTTCATGGTAAAGTAACGGTAGCATAATATGCTGATCATTGCATTTTCAGGACATATATGTGTGTACATTTTGTAGTGTCAATAAACAGAGGGCTAAAAAAATATTACCTATCATAATTCGGGGTTGCATTTAATGATATTTAAGCACACCTTGACCTATGACAAAATTTAAACGGTACGTCGTAGAGTTAACATGTATCATTTGGCTTTCAAGTGAGGGCATGCGCCTAGGCTAGGATAAAAGAATAGAGGTGCAACAGATACACAATCGAACCATCCTGCTTCGTGTTTGCCCTGGGATGTTAGGAACATGAAATGACCTCAAATACATCCATCGTTATTTTGCGTCATATATATATATATATACATATATATATATATATATATATATTTTATGTATTACTATTTGTATAGTTTAAAATTGGGTTGCTTTTTGTCCAGTTTTTTCATATAGAGCACTAGTGTATCTATCGTCTACCAGTGCCGGGAATATCACACCTTTATGAATCTCATATAGCGCAACGTATAGCGCTATCATATCATAAACGGCGGCCTCTTTTATCAAGACTTAATCAGCAGAATCGTGCGTCGAATTATGTTCGCGATTAAGTTTATATGACCAAGAAAGTATTTGCTTCGAGTAGATTTAGCAGTGGTGAGGGCCATTGAAAGCTGTTTCAGTGATGGCTTCCAAGTCCTTAGTGCCCTTGTCAGCACATTTTTTTGGAGCTTTATGTTTCTCCGGTAGTTGGTTTCAATTTATCCCGGGTAAAGCGCCCCAGGCTGGTCGATGAAGGAGAATAGGCTGTTCACTTCCCCAGCTGACGCGAGAAAACTTCTACTCGGTAAGGCGTTCTATAAGTTCGTTTCGAACTTCAAAATAGCGTGTTCATTGTCTTCCACACCAAGCAAACACTCTTCAAAACAACGCTTAACAACTTTGACAGAGGAAGATTTTTGCTTATCATTATAGCTCTGAGCAAAAAAGTGGACCGACAGGTGCAAACGCATAACTAGCAACTTATTATGATGTCTTAACGACACTTAGAGTCAAACACGTTTATTGTGTTCATTGGCCATCGTAAGGACAGTCCTGGTTACGATACCGCCATTACCTGTCACACTGCAGGAAAAACAACCTTTTTCATTAATTGGCGCAAGTATATACCTTCGGGACCAAAAAAAAAAACAGCCTTGTTAACAGATTATGCCCCTAAGCATCATATTATAGAGTAAATACCCCTTACGCAAATAACCTCATATGAAGGCAGGAGGGAAAAAATGGCTCGAGGAATAAATGGCTTACCAGACAAAGGAGTTCACCTTAGAAATGTTCTAAATGTAGTATATCGTAACCTTGAGATAAGCAGTTACTTGCTACAGCATTAAACTTTTCTGATATGCGGCATAATAAGTCGTTAATTTCTATATGTGTTCTATATATATTTTTATAGTCAAACGGAGGCTCTATTTATTCACATAAATGTATGTAATACTTGTGTTGTTGGAACTGGAAGCAGCATATGTATCAAAGATAGAAACGTTTGTATGATTAGTGTGAAAAGTTGCCCTAAGCAAACGCTAATGACGTTTTGCACATAAAAAATTAACGATATGAAGAAAAAATTCAATTTCGGGACCTGTGTTCGACATTCAGTTGAGGGCATGATTTCTATATCCATATATCGTTAGGAAGGGTATAATTTGTATTTGAATGTAGATTCGAATATGTGGAAATATATCATAAAACCATTGCGGGTTGAAAGCCCGAAAAAAATGATGAGGTCCCAATTTTGGCCCTCTATCAGTTAGACGTGTGGATGTTTCTTAGCATCCCGCAAAACAATGTTTACCGGTCTCCTCAACCTTTGTTTACTTCTCAGCTGTGACTTCCATTCAGCTTTGAACAGCTTTCCCTGTTGATGACCCGTATCGCCTCTAGAAACTTTAGCAGTGAAGTAAACAACCGTAGAGTACTACGTCTAACTCGTACCGTTTGGGTCCAAACTCGGTGTCCACAAACCAAACATCTAAGTCGAAAGTAAACAACCTGATTATTCGGGGAAGAGGGCTCTAAGCTTTTCTGTACTATACTATTATAGCTTGCATTTTTTTTTTGCTGCCGATTGTTAAAATATACTGCTGACTGGTCTTGTTCACCGCTGCCCAACTTCCAATTAGAAATACTGACACGATAGTTGGATTAGAGTTTCTACCTTAAAGTGGTACTTACAAAGGATACACCTGGCTTCTGTGATAAGCCAACTCCATCCCTGATGAAAAGGCAGCCATTGGTGTCTAAAAGGAACAAGGAGCATGAAGTACACCGCTGGCCTGCGGTGTAACCATTAAACCCATCGCTTCGTTCGAAGCTGGCGCTGCTGCCGTCGCCGTTTCTGTTACAGAGTGGTGCTACAAAACACGACAGGCCCATAGCCCTTCTCTAGCCTAACTGCAAGCAGCACTGAGCCATTTCGAAAAAACACGCATACAGTTTGCAAGCAATGCTCGAAAACTGGCAGACAAGCACCAAACATCACCACAAGTACCAAAACATAAAAACACAGCAGCAGTAGCGGCAAAGAAGGCAGCGTGATCGGTTCGTGCATTTGCGAAGAGTGTTTAGCGGTGGTCTGGCCTAAATGGAAGAAAGGATAGGGACGATAAGCTGACAGCGACTTTAAATTGCATTGTAGATAAATTCCAACACTTGGCTTGTCTGTTGGCATGATACTATCGTTCTTCACGATATGTTCTTTTTGGGTAGCTATATACCACATAAGTGAGTAGCGCATGTGACCCATATAGGAAAGCGGAGCAAAGAAGGTGAGCCTATCATGAATAAGCCTGGGTCGAACTATCGGCATGAACGGTACAGTGAGACGATTCGCATCGAGAGTAAAAGAACGCGGAGAAAAAGACAGGCAATATTGAGACCATAATGGCTGGCTGGAGGGGTTTGTATCGTCAGAGATAGAGAGAGAGAGAGAGAGAGAGAGAGAGAGAGAGAAACTAGCAGTTTGTGTAGGGTTTAAAAGGTCATCGAAAAAACGGTGAGAACAGAGGGAAAAGATGTTGTATTGAGAAGGGGAGGCAGACACGCGAATTTTGAGTTTTGGGAAAGTTATGATCAAGGCAAAAGGGGAAGCAAAACAGATTTGAGTCGCGCGGGGTTTCCATAGGCAGATGACGGGCGGGGGTAATGGGGATTACGGCATACGCAAGAGTCGAGAGAAGAAAACGCATGCGTGATGTCGACAGGTGCTCAAAATCTGTGAAAACTTTTACAGCTATTTTCGATAAGATGATAGTGATGGTTTCACCTTTAGCTATGCATGTTGTTCCAACGCCTTATACCGAATCGGTTGGCGAAGTCACCTACATACAACAGTGGTTTCAGGTAATGTTGACCCCTTCTATATAATGGTACGGTTTACAGAACAATTATTATATGATCCTCCCCACCCATAGGCATTAACATAATTAGGAGTAATAAAAGTATTTTATCATTAGAAAAAAATACTAAGCTACCGGATTAAAACGCTATGTTACAACAAGCGGCTCAAGGGATTGCTCTATTTGGATGATTTAGCAGAATGATGTTTTTATATAAAAACTTACTTATTGAGCGAAGTATCTTCTTCAAAAAGCTTTCTTTCACATAACACAGTCGAGAGAAATTGTTGCAAAGAAGAAAACAAAGTAATTAGAGTTTAAGTTTGAACTAAACTAACTTTTACGGACGTACGAAGCAGCAGACGTTACGGCTTTTGACTTCATCAAATTTTTTTGTCACCAACGTGATATCACGCAGTTTCGCATACATGTATTATTTGGATGATCCACTCTGTATACACCTTGCAACTGATTATCCTAAAGCAGAAGCTCCACGCTACAATGGGATTCAAGGGGTAGTCTGATGTTACCTTACGATAACGCGTTATATAGTGCATTAAACGGTAAACGTATATAGTGAATCAATGCAGTAAATGAGTTCGATCCACGGCGATCTACGATTTACAGCGCTATAAACGTGTTCATTTTACACATAACAAGACAATATTTATGGTTGAGTCGATTGTGTCTTCAATAGAGCGCTTGATAATGTTCTTCAAAGTTATGTGCTTGTACACAGCTAGAAACATCGTTCACACAGATTTCCGTGCGCCTATTTAACTATTTTTTCTGACGATAATCGAGATAGCATCGTCGTCTGTTGACGATCGCTTATGCTAAAACTATTCTTTGTTACGAGTGGGTTAAGCCCAAGCTGGTTAAAAAAGTACGAACCATAATTCATTTTATATATAATTTATATCATCTGAATTGCATAGCGACGATGGTGAACAAGTCAGCCGAGAGGTATATTTCATAGCTCAATAAAGTGGTACTGGGGTCTCACCTACACGCGCTATTGGTTATTAATTTTTTAATAACTAATGTTAGATATTGCACAACATTTAACAACAAGGCATCCGTACCTGGATGAATTTTCTTCTAGGACAAAGGGCCCTGCAGAAGCTTTTACAGCCGCAACGGCCTCATAACGGCTGCCTGCAGCTTCAGTCAATCAGTCAGGCAATTCATCCCCATGGGTTTTGACTCGGCTAAAGCGACATTGGCCTTAGGAGCCGCAATGAAGCCGTCGTAGTGCCCACGTTTGCCCATTCTCTGATTGTGATAAGACAGTTGCTCACGTTACTGGTTGAACATATTATATTACCTCACGCAGCTCCGACTGCCGATTTCGTGGCCCTTTGGGAGATCGGCTAATTCATCGTCGGCTTCGCATGAGTCCGTTCCTTCGTATCATCGTCTCAGTATGTTCAGTTACCAAGGGTATTAGAACTACGTTGCTTTCCAATATGTTGTCACTAAATATATTGCGTTCTTCGGTTTTCCTAATTCGCGTTGGGGTACAGCACGCGCGTTGTACAGTTGGTATAAGCTAATTCAAAGAGCTGATGTCTTACTTGGCTGTGATCTGACTACCATGCATGCGAATGACGCTGGAAAACTGCGGCAACCTGTATCGGTATATGCTGAAATCTCCAGTGAAGCACACGAAGCGAAATGGTCGTTTTAAAAGCTCGTAAATTTATGTTCTTCCACGTTCGTTACATGTTCCTTAATTTAGTATATTTGGTTTCATGTCCAGGCTTTAGATGAAGTGGTTGATAGTGATCCACAATGATGCGTGGCGGATAGCCCCTCTGCTAGAAGGCCTATTTTCCGTATGGAGCTCCAGTCATGTATAACGTAACTGTTCATCAAATGCTACATCATCTAAAGTATTTTTCAATATGTATAATTCCATAATCTACAACTTTAATTAGATTCTATACGGCACTCAAGTTCATGGCCCACTTGTCTTTAGACAGCTTGCAGACCGACATCTTCTTCGCAGATCTATTGTTATAGAAGAGTTTGTCAATGATTCGTTGCAACTATGTAAAGCGACAAGCGAGTATTTGTAAACAAGGAATCGTACGTTTTTTTCGCCTTGAAAATGGATGAACGTCTTAATAAATCTATAGCAAGTTCACTTTTACGCCACATTTTGGCCATACGCCATTTTTTTATAAATATCGAAATAGCAGTGTCAAACAAAGTAGGACGATGTAGATTACGTTGAAGGTTACTCATATTAATAGAAAGAGAGCAGATTTACGTAGATTCCGAATTGAGACAATCCAGCGACGCCAGTGCATATTAACTGCAAAACGAAACAATTTCTAAAAAACTGAGTTTTGCGTCTATTTCTATTTGGAAGATCCTGGAGCTGCACTATGATAGCTATTAGAGGCTTAGTTAAATTATTGCCGACAGTTACTCTTTTGATGTGTCCTGTGCAGAAGCCTTTTTGCCCTGTCAGCTGCTTTTTGAGTGTTTTGGTTGATTTACTGGTGTTGCGGCATGCGGATGACGAGGTTATGCCGGCAAGCGTTGGCTTTGCGGTAAAGACCAAGGGTCTGATGGAGCATCCGAAGATGGGATGGTAGTACGGAAATATTATTGAACCCAAAACATAGCCATCAATTCCTTTTTTTGCCTGACCTTCGCGGATTAAACTTGTCAATGTTCTTTAACGCTCCTACTTGGTTCTTACACTTCGGGTCGCCCTGTCCTATGTGAGATTTTTTTCCCTTCGCGCTACCTCGTCCTATCATCGTCTTCTTAACCATCTTAGGTAGGCACTTGGGTAGGCACTCACACAATTGTAATGCTATTGCCTTTTTTGTTTCTTCTACCTTCGTATCATTGAGAGTAGAACCAACACCTTGACAGTATCAGGCACTAGCAATATCTATCGAAGTATCTACAAAGAAAACGGATTTTAAGGCTAAGCGAATGGAGTGGCACACTTTAGTTCGATGCAGTAAAAAAGCGCGCTGTTCGTAGGATTTTCTACTGGCAATATTTTCGTTAGAAGATTTAATATTTATTTAACGATTACGGCGTCGTATGCGACTGATGAGGTGTAGAATCGTTAGCTTCTACATTATCTGCTGAAACCTCAACTGATTGCGTTTGGTATCAAATATATTTAATAAAATTCGACTTATAGGACAGCTTTATAAAGCTACTTCGTAACGAAGAGTAAGCAACAGCTATAGAAACATTAATGTACAAGAACGCGCAGTTGGGTCTTTGTAACGCTCTATTTTGACTAACACTGTTTGACGCCTTCCTGTATCACAGGTGATTGCTGGGATAGAATGTTAGAACTGGCAGAGTGAGCTAAAAAAGATAATGTTGCTTGCCCTTTAAAGAAAGCATGCATGGCCAGGAATTGGTTGGGACAAGGAAAGTTGAGTGAGTAGAGATGCGTCAAGAATCAAAGGAAGGCGCTTTTCGACATTTCTCATCCTTTGCCCCCAGTCGTCCGTCAGTAGAATGATGGCGTTGCCGTTTTTCTCCCATCTGCCTTTTCTTTATCCAGCCAAGCGGGTGGAGTGTTGGCTTCAAAGTTTCTTCCGCTCGAACGCCTGCTCAACTGGCAGAAACGAAAATGGGACCTTTGAGATGTCTCATTCTCTAGTGAGACCCGTTTTAGGTAAGTATTGGAGTGCTGTTTGAAATATAACGGTTCTGTTGCCTTACCAAATTAATAACAGAAATTTGGCCAGTTACTACCAAAGCACTCTGTAGAAACAACTGGCTATTTGCCAATCATGTTCCGACAAAATGGATGATCAATTTAGATTCAACGGAGCTATTGTGAAATGTTTACGCATCACTAAAATTGTAGGTTAGATGTGCAGGTGGCATTCTCGAATGAGGCATCGAAATTTCATTCAGAAATTTATCACTGTACAATTATTGGGTTACGAAAAAAGCATACCCTTTTGAGTGACCCTGGGCACATAAAAGCTCATGTTGGTACAACCATTTTTCGTGCATTGGTAATAGGGGTTAACACTCGATCTTCCATCACTTCGATGGGGCTTCCGTGTGATGGCCGATTGCACCCTTAATAGAACTGTAGTGGGTAAACTCATATTCGATATACAAGCAATCTAAACATTGGCTCCTTATATAAATATATATAAACAAAATATTGAGCCGGTTACGATTAATACGAAATACGACGAGCTGAGAAACGTTAATCTGCTAAACAAAATGCCTGAAAAAAATATGTGCTATCACAGATTTCTATCTGAAGCGCTTATACTAGTCTATACTGGCTTACTGACGATGTAAGCGAAAGGGTAACTGCGTGGCTAACTATAAAAGTAAGTTGTCGATAATACGTTTCATATGCCTTTTGGCTCAAGGTGTTATATGCCTTAATACAGAATCAGCGATATTTTTGAAGCAACAATATATATCTTATTTTATGTTATGTCCGGACCCTAAATGTCGTTGTATAGCGGGTAAAACAGAATCTGGGCATATTCATTCTCTTCCAATTCGGTGCGCATTCTTTCCAGTGTCAAAAAGCTGCGAAAGCAACTATGCACGACCTCATAGCTAAAATATTTAGACTTGTCTAACAACTAAGTGGCCCAAATAAATACTTGACTAACTCCGGAAGCCCTTTTATTATTGAATCTGTTATATTTCGAAGAGTGATCTCAGTGAAAGAGTCCTGGTAACACACGCCAAATTCACGCAGGCTAAGTTCAGCGGTTTGCCCTTGCTGAAAAACAAAGAAATTGTTTCAAAAACACTTTTCTTGTCACCGAGCAAATTCTGATTTGAACAAAATGGCGACAACAGATTTGAAGAGAAGAAGGAACTTAACCCTTGACTATCAATGAACAAAAACAGATTTACTAATCACCGACTTGGTAATTTTTTAGGAACTGTCTCTGGAGATCTAAACGCCTATAAAAGTTGTCTTTACTGATCTTCTTTGCGAAATCAAATTCGTCTTCACAAACGATCCGAATACCCCGCTTCTCAGAAGATAAACACGAAAAACTTTCGAATATCGAAATTACTTCCACAATAAAAACAAACAGGATTATTATGATCATAATTACTATGACTCCCATAATAGGTTGCTCTTTAAACCTTAAGCGTACTAGTGAATCCATATATTTAACACAAAGTTAGCGACATATATGCCAGGATGAACCATGTCTCACTCTCGTCGGTTTCGTTACAAAGACGGCTTCGCGTGTATATGACTGACAGCAGACAGAGAAAAACCTTGAGACAAACGCGTGGTTTTTTCGTGGATGTTAATCATACTTCAGTGTCATCATTTATTTATTTCAGCATTGTGCATTCTCTTGGAGCTTTAGCTAACATCTTTCTTCCACTCCTGGGACAAAGTACGTTTGAGTGGGTCTTCTTAAACACTCCCTTTAGAAATCTCAATGTGACTTGCCGGTGGTACTAGCAGTATTCCTACAACATGAAGGGCGGATGCAGTAGCGACTTTAACAAATGCCCTTGTCCTCTTTAAATTCTTCAAGTCCTCGCAATGTATCTATCCCATCCGTTGTCGTTGTTGGGATTGTGACCATGCGCTCAACGCGGCCCAACCATAAATATAATTTTTTTTATGTGGATCGACTCGTCGCCATGAGCATTGCTGTCGCTTTCATCGTCTTTCTGGGGGCAGCAGCTTTTCCACATCTCTTTACCGGGTTTCACTGTTGTCCGTTTTTCTTTCTGTTTGCTGCTCCAGAGGTCGCCAGTTTTCGTAAGACGAACAAGCCACATAGAATATTTTTTTGAATAAGAACCACTCATTGAGGCCAACACCAATGAGTACTTTCTGTTAGATATCGGTCGGTTTGTAGGGTGGTACACACAGGATCGGACAGACAGGGCTCGTGCCATGACACAGGGGCTCCGGACGACGAGGAGGTTATCAGTGACAAGTGAGGTCCAAGAAGACTAGTAGGCACTAAGCAGCAAATAGCTAGAGTGTTAGTGTTGCGTCAATAATCAGAAGAGAAATAAGATTAATGACATGGACGACAAATGCGTAATAAGTACCTTTATCAGAAAAGGAACTTGGACGATGTGTCACTACCGCTTCATTCGTGGAGCCGGTGGAGAAGGACGTGGGACGGGTAGTTGAAGTTCAGTTTCTTTATCCGAGAGTTGTTACGCAAATCATTTTTTTATGTCGACGGAATCCTTAGGCAGGTCATCTTCATGTGCGCAGGGAGTCGGCTACAATGAAAAGATGGTCTAAATAGAAAATTGATCCTTTGAAAAAATCCTGAAAGGCTCCTACTGCGGCAAGTGAGCTAGCTATGTCGATCATGCCAGAATAGTTTTTACACGTCCGACAGTGCATGTTAAAATAACACCACTTAAATAATAATAAGAACACGAAACAAAGTTTTTATAAAACGCATCATTGCATCTACAATGTACTGACGAACATAATGCCAGCACGCTTAATATCAGAGGACAGGCGCAAAAACCAGGCCGATTTATCCGTGCGTCTCTTCGTATTTGTCTTACAATCGTAGTTTCATTTATATACTAACTATATACAAAAAGAATAAATATAAAAAAAAAACACATACAGTATACGAAGAGAATGATCACAAAAAATACATTGAAACTTAGAACAGAAAGCGGGCTAAAATACAATAACGCCTTGCACTGCGAGCGCAGTTTCGGCAGTTGACAATTAATAATCAAATCCTTAATAAAAAGAACGCTAGAAAACTATTTATGGTCTGCGCATGCACGTTACACTTTCTCCTACATATACGACAAACGCTCGTGCGCTTCTGAGGTAAGAAACCTTGTCAACATCGGTAAAGTTACGATTGTCCTTTTGCATACGGCTGCAGCTTTGGCGAACTTTGTATATCTTGGTGTCATGCCTCTGCTGGATCAGTAGAGATCAGTGCGTGAAACGATAGGCTAGAATGACATGCAACGTAGGAGGCCCAATGAAATATTGTGGTTGGACACGTCTCAACCTATTTACCGTGCAACCTAATCGTGCGGGACGGTATTTACCATATTGACATTTGCGTCTTTGCGCGGGCCGAATTTGCTGCAGTTGTTCTACAGCTGGGTGCATGTGCGGACGTAACTGCTTATTGCCCATCTTACGTAAATGATGGTACAGCAGGACCTACTTTGGATGCTAGCGTAATAATAAAGATTATTCGGAGAAAGAGTCGCTGCGTTGAGGACATAAAGCGGAAACGACCGTGAGAACAAGGGAAAATAGTTAAGTACTAAACTATTTTCGTCCACACTTTAAGTCCACCTTGCTCTTATCACACGTAGCCAGTCTCATGTTCTTCCTGCTCATAGTGTGTCTAATTATGTCTCTAGAATTTAACTGCTACGTTATAAACGTAACATTTGTTAGCCCTAATTTTTTTTATTATAAACAGCTGAGTTCAAAAGCTAATGGTCGAACATTCAAAGACTATTCATTGGAAAAAAGTGGCTTTAACATGCATAATGTAATAGGCGGGTACAAGCTTTTCTTTCTAGCACCAGATCAGCTTTAGCGGAGACCGCCTCCTCTCAAAAGTTCCAAATAGATGCGGAGCGCCATAAGAGTTAACGGAATAAGAAAACTGGGAATTAGGCTTCTACGGCAGCGGATGACGCGAAAAGCAAAAGAAAATAGGGGGCTATCGCTGAGGCAATGAAAGAGGACAAGGAGGAGGTGACTCATTACAGTACTCATACCGTTGTTGTTGCTCCATAGTGGCAGTTGTTGTCAATACATCATCATGAGAAAAAGCAGCAGCATTGAATGTTACGGCGGAACAGGGGCCCGCCCCTCTTATTCACTTCGCCTATCTACTGCCTGCCCGAGTCTCCGCTTCTTGTCGAATGGATGGAGGCAGATTGGGTGCAAGAGATTGGCCGGAGGGGCATTCAGTGGTGCTGGTAATAATAGTAGTAGAATCCAAGTGCAGACTCTTAGAGGAACAGGATCCGAGGCAGTATCGGCCCACATTGAAAAGGTGACACTCAGTGCGCCTCCAAAGGAGGCTTGTGGATGTACGGCGTTGGCATATACCACTTGTTGAAGTGAGCTTTGATCCATTAGTACAGAACGTAGAATAGAACGTAGGTAACGTGGTGCCTACGGACTCGTCCTTATGGGTCCATCCTCACAACGATGCGAATGAGGAAGAAAAGTAGCGGCCGTTGAGTGGGGGTGGCAATAGTGTAGAGTAGCCATATGAGCTATCCCATACTGTATTGACCTTGTTTGTGTAGAAGAAGAAGAAGCAAGCCTTCACTTCTTTTCCTTGGTTCGTTTTACCCTATTTTAGCTTCCTTCATTCCTCTGTCGACCCACTCTTCCCACAAGCCGGATAGCCCCCACCGAACCTTCTACGACTGCAACAGCATCATCATCATCATCATCTTGTACCGCTTCGACACAACGTTCTGCCTTTCTTATGTTTTTCTGAACGACAAGAATCTACGCATACATATATACACATCTATATCTGTGTTGTCTTGTCCCATTTGCGTTAGAGTTACGCTGCTTACGGATCGGCGACGAGACTGGCTATACGGGACGAAAGGACTATACGAGACAGGCGGTTTGCGAAGTCGGAAAGTCCCAACTGCCCTAAGGGAGCACCTACATTTTTTTACTTTCGCTTTAGATATGTCTCGTGATGGCCTTCTTAGCTCTGTTTCCAACTTCGAAGCAGGACCAACAAGTTGAAATGGATCCGAGAAGAAAAGTATATTTGGTTGACTCTGTATCTTCTGATTTTCAAGGGGCGACCTGAATCGGTGACGCGACAAAATAACTCAAGTCTCTGTAACCAAGCGTCCCTGACCCGAACACCTAGGTCAAAATATCTCACTTGATTTACTAAGACCTCTTGGGACCCTGTCCAACAGTAACACTGCTTGAGCTGTGACGCAAGACGAGTCTAGCAAACGTAGAGAAGAAGAACCGCCCCGGGCATTTACATACAACACATATTGGCCTGCATAGCTTATGTATGCAGAGACCCGCGATTGACAAGCAAAAGAAAGAAGCAGTATAAAGGAGAACGTTAGTACGAGAACAAAGGGTGAACTAAACGAGATAAGATGACACATAGTAGAAGTAGCTGTAGTATATGTGGTAGTAAAAGGTTGAATCGAGGATTTCGATCTGAAGGAAGCTGTTTGCCTCTTATACCGGTGCTAACTGACTGGGAATACATGATGTATCGATATCAGAGTCGTAATCATTTCATTCTAAAAGCTACGTAAAATAAGAATCTTACGCAAGCTCGAGCAATCCCTACAAAGACCCAAATGGTTATAAACCCCAATGTAAAATTTCATCATTCTGTGGCTACCCTATATAGGCAACTAAAGTTGCTCAAAGCAATTATTACGTAGCGTATTTCTGTGCATGAATTAGTACAAGCTTGTATCCGGGGGTCAGTGGAACTAGCATAATCGGTTACCGCTAATCCTTCTGTCATTTCACAGGGTCTATCTCGCCTATAAAGTGTACATAATACAAATAACAATACATTCGAGATGCACCAAAGGGCAAATCGTATAGAAAATCAATTGGCCCAAAGCCGAAGCCAAATTAGCTCACGCCTGCATATACAAAATGCCATGTTACAAATCTTTTAGCATATATGTATATATACATTTTTTATTCAAAGTGACATACCGGCATTTCAGCAGGAAATAGAACAAGATACCCAACGTTGTTCGGTAGGATTTCTCTATCAGTCAATTTTAGCAAATGACATATTTTAATAACAACGACATGTTTTTTTTTCACACACAAAACACTTAAACATATGCGATTTGTAATACAGTCATTGAAAGTAGCTCAAGCGTCACCATGACATATCGTATGGCAGACCTATTTGTAAAGCTAGAAATCTCAGCTTCAATTGGTCAAACTACGATGCGGAATAAAAATTATGTATGTGTATTGGCAGTACAGTTTAAGGCAATTTGTTCCAAAATAGTGGATAACATATGGTCGTACTTCTTTTCGTTCGCAGCCAGAATTAATATAATATGGCTTATAGTTCCGTGTGTCGCAGCTGCACATAAGTGTCGTTCAAACCAAAAATGGTAACACCCATTACTCTCGAAATATGGTTACGTGAGGTGCATCGCGTATTTAGCCCACGACCTGAGGTAGTTTATAATTGAGTTTGAAAAAAATATTGTTTACTACTTTCAGATGCACTTGGCTCTTCGATAGTATAGCCCCTGCTATTGGGGTACGGTTGCTATATAGTTATCCACTAGGTATGGCCAGTAGTACACTCACTATCCGCTATAGCTTTTATTACCGAAGAGGCTTTCGACACGGACAAAGACTTGTGGGATCTCCAGCCTAAATAAAGGCCAGACTTGGTGTCGTATTGCACTGAGCAGACAAAATATTAGGTTACAATATCGCTACGAGAATGTCCACACAAACAGACACAGAAAAAGTGCCCCGTCGGGTTGAAGGTATGTTTCAAGTTACACACGAGGATTCTTCCTCTACGACATTTTTGCCTAATCTACAAGCCCTTCCCCTTATGCCTCTGTCATAATTCAATTGTTCGATAGCTTAATAAAGCGCATTTTGATCAGTGCTTCAGACTGTCGTCTCAAATTCGAGCGTACACACTTTTTCCGGTGCAGGATTCAACGTCGGAGTCGCTTTTTCAATTTGTCCATTGAATAAAACAATTTAGTGAAATTTAATGCGCGGAGTAACATTATTCATGGGGCTTCTGTTCGAACACCTTGCCAATGAAGTTTGCTTACCACCATCACGCGCTATCGAGATTTTTTCGACTGTTAACAGGTAGACACAGCCTCCTCCCTTGCTTTCGTCCAACCTCAGTAAGGACTCCATCAAAATATTGCCCCTGCACTCACTCTCCATATAAACCGCATTTAACCGGATCTCCACCAGAATGACTAAATATTGTCTGAACTACAACTCGGTTGAGGTTATATAGTTAGGTTGGGATCATATTAAAATCTATTCTAGTGTGATCCTAACTGATACGCTCTCCATTGCCTCCCTTCCAGATTCACAAGGATCCTATCATTTTTAGGGTTATTAAAGCGCATAGCATGCGGTAGCGCCTGCTTTGTCAGTGAATTCTGCCTTAGAGCTCTGTTTAAGCGACAATGCAGGCCATTTTCAACTCGTTTTTGATGTCCGGTAGACGTCGATTGAAAGCCAACTAACAACCCAGCTAAAAAAAAGCCTTAATGCCATCGTAATGGCGGAAGTAGGGCGGCAAAGATAGCCAGGCCGTGAGCAACCCCATGGCAGAACAAAGGGTCTAAATCTTGTCGCTAGTTATTTGGTTGCTTTAGGAAGACGGGCTGCTGGTCGGACCCGATCCTGTCATGTTGATACATGACAATATGCATAGTTAGTTAGTTGGCAAGCTCATCCTTCGGACTCCGTAGCTCATTGATGCTGAACTGAAACCGCTGGGACTTGTTCCGGTCTCAGAATTTCGGACGAAGTCAAAAAAAGGCGGGGCGCGCTTTAGACAGCTATCACTCAGGCAACTCAGAAGCTTTTGGGGCACATGATAGGCCACGGAATTCTGGACCAGAGGCAAACGAGGAAATCCCGTGGTTTTAAGGCTACATACTATACGAAAGCGACGAGACTGATAAGCGGATGAGCCTATTGTGGAAGTGACTCTGATATGTGAGAATTACCTTAGAAAAAAAAAGAAAGCGAGTTTTATTAAATCCAATCCCTGAGGAGGCATAAAGGGGCTACGAAGCAATGAACAGCGAAACCGTTTTTGTAAATCGTGTAGCAGTAGCCGCAGCCGCGGCGCGAAAAACTGGCTACCCTTAACTCGTATCCAAACGAACCGAGTAACAATCACACGGCAGGCAAAACAAGAAATTGGTCGGCGTCCTCATTCCTACAGTATCCATCTACGGCAAGCAAATCAGGAGCGCTACGGAACCAATGCCCTTACCTCGTTACGTTGTAACGCGTTCATGAAAGCGGCTATCTTAGCTTCTCCCAAAGGGCAACATGGCTAAATGGGGAAGGCCACCCATACTCTTTCTATTCCCAGTACTAAACTCGCGTTAAACTAACTCAACACCCCCTACAGTTGCCTAGAATAGTAGGTTGAAGTTGGCCGATTAGTGCTTACCGTACACTTGGTGCGTGACTGCATCGGTCAGGCAAACCTAGTGAATGTCGACAGACATTATCGTCATCTGCCTGTAATTAAATGTTTCGCTATTCGTTCAAGTATGTAACGTTGTTGCTCATTGTAATCCTTGGCTAAAATGGTATCAGATAGAATATATCGCGGAAAATGACAGAGATTTCTAGAAGAGGGTAAAATGGACATAAATGGTGACTTCAATGATAACGTCAGGATCGAACGTGAGCGAGTTTCTCTAGTAAAAGCAAATAATAATCAATAATATATGGTTTATACTTATCGATTGTAAAGAATTTCAACCATCCTCACACGGGAGGGCCTCAGCAAGCTTCAATTTCTCACCAATTATTGGGTGCATTATATACATAAAAGCTGCAATGAACTGTTCAAGATATAGCGATCGATAAAAGAGCTGCTAGCTCTTTTAGTCGCGAGTACACGAAATTTAAATTATCGTTTGCAGGATCTACCAATGAAGGTTGAGGCATTTTTTGGAATCCACAGAGAAAGACGTTTGTCTATGAATAAATAGACTCATTACTAAACATCGTTCAAATACACTCAAGCTGAAGCTCAAGCTTTAGCTAGGAAAGTCTGAGATTCCCAGTTCGAGCTTTCGTGGAATCAATCGTAACCGAAAAACTTTTTCGAAATTCTAATTTTCTATATAGCATAAAAGCTCGGGCAAAGTGAAGCAGGAGAGCAATCAACACGATATCGACCGTAATATATGATTGCAACATACATCGCAGTCTTCAATACGGTTGAAAAGTTTTTCCAACTTACACGATCTTACCCGCACAGAGGATTACCGGTGTCTAGCAATGCTACTTCGAACCTTATTGTCGTTTATTATTATTATATAGGCCATTTGCCCTGTTGTTGACTGGATCAGATTTTGCTTCTCAAGTGAACAGTATAAGACAAACGATTTTAAGAAGAATTCTTTTTTATATTTTATCGGCCATCAGTAATAAATAGTATTGTTCGAACGTTGCAAATAGGTCATACAAGCTGAGTAACTAAATCTTGGCAAGTTTCGCTTGTCGAAATGTACACTTTTAGATTTTGAAACGCTACCATGTTTAGGGCTGTGAGCGACTATTTTTTTTTTTAGTGGCTATTATTTTATATAATATTTCCAGTCAGTTAGCAGAAGGGCAAAGTAATTCTAAAACTAGATGAACTTTAGATAACCAAACAAGTAGTAGCATCTATGAACATGGAGCCGTTTCTTCGCGAGCTAAAACTGGAAGCAACAACAAAACAAAGTATGTAGCTTTTTACATGAATTTAATGGAATCACCATTGAAGAATACCGCAATGTTGATTTTCTATCCTAGTCTCCCCTGGAAGCATCGACTAGCGTTGTGCACACAACGCATCTTTATTTAACCGATTCGTTTTCCACACAAATACTATTTTTTTTTAAGTCACATGTATATGTTTCTATTTGAGAGCATACATTTCCATTAGCATCGATGACTCTCTTCAAGGCTAAATGTTCATGTCCTGGCGGGAACCATCCTGAGCCTGTTCACCGAGAGTCTGGCATTATCGACATTCGTCAAGCGTAACTGGATAATAATAGTAAATGATTTAAAAATATCGCTCTCTTTCAGTTCGGTAACATTATCCCTTTCTCGTGAGTCCTGCACCTTACTCATCCTGTCACTGAAGCAATTTTTACATTAGTTAATCGATACGTATGTTAACTTATTTGGGTTTGTGCTTAGAACTGGTTTCGGCCATTGCCAATTCGAACTCTAGTATACGGTGAAAAACGTTCTGCAAAAAAACATTCCTATAATTTCCTATCATAATCTCGTGATAATAATGTATAAGTAAGTGGGTTAATAATAGTGGGTTTAATTTACTGTAACTTTAGTGTTAGTTGCTAGTTCGGCTTGAATTACACTCCATACTCTTCAAGATTTGCTTAAAAACGTTAGTCTACGATTTTCGTCTTATGAAGGTAGAGACATAATTATTATCTACAATAGACTAGGGATCTACTACAATAGATCGATAGACTTTTGTAGAGTAAGGCCGTACGATACGAAGAAACCATATGGGGTCACTTCACTAGCAAGGAAACGTTGATTTTGGGTTTCGTTTCTTTTTTAGATGTACAGGTAAAAAAAATCTTGTACGACTCGCATTACTGACCTTATATTTCGGCCAAGGGACGAACAGTCGAGCTATGTGAGGCAGATAAGTATTTTTGTCACTACAGTAAAGAAGGAAAGTAAACACCATATCTTTTTTTATCACAGTTACTCCTATCCTTAGTTTTTAAAATCAAGCTGAAAGTAGGTCACATCTTCATTACATTTAGTTAAATTCTGTAATCACACTTGGAATTATCTAAGCCAATATAAGGTGAGACTGTGTGATTTACTGAATTTCGAGCATGTATGACACTAGATACCGTCAATGCTAATTTTATAGAAAAACTGGAAAAACCACATGGTTTTAGAGTACGACCCAGCTTAGAAAGAAAGCGTGTGCGTCTACGTATACCACGTAAACCATGGCAGCGTAGTTCCTATTTTGTTTTATTACATCCCACTGCATTCTTCTTCGTATACATGCATCCTGTATCGCTCGGTCAAGCTGTATGGTAGATATGTGTGCGACATCACAAATAAGCGTGACTCTAAAGTAGAATTGACCACCAGAATCCATGACAATTTGACGGGCTGCAATCCGATCGAGTTCGCCTTAGCGCTTATTGATACTGTTCCTCCTTCTGCCCTGAACATAATGCAACTTGTGGATCTGCCACTAGTTGAGCATTCAGAAGCTGGCTTTACACTGCGCAGCAAGGCTTCAGCAAAGAATCTATAGTAACTGGCTCATAATTGCTGATCTGTTTCAGCCGGCAGTAAATAAATACGAAGCATCGGCTTCTCTAGTTCCATGGGGCAGCAATATAGGTGTCTCCAAATGATATTTTGTCAAAAATAAGTTAATGATCATGAGCCCACTTTGACCATATACTAGGAGAGTCTTTCACAAATATACCGGCCCATAGCGTTCGGAAAAATTATATCGACATTTTTTTTCGCTGCATCTATCACTAAGGGCGTATATGTATATATATATAGTCTTCTATTCTAGTGGCTTGAGCTAAACAACTCACCTTAGTTTTGAGCGCTTTTTTGGTATAGCATAGTAAAAAGCAAACCCACTTCCGAGCGTCAAGGGACCCCCAATATTCTCCTTATAAAAAGCAAAAAAATCAGCTTTTGGCTTAGACGCTACCCGGTGACGATGAATAGATAAAATACAAAATGTACGTTTGAAAAATAATGAAACGATCCTAGTCGTCGGCTGTCTGAAAAAGAAGTCGCATGCAAGTGGCTATTGCTACAGATCAGCCGGGTATGATGGTTTTTCTTCAGCAGTCCTCTGGAATCGCTAAGAACTGGTAAAGGCTATCGTACCATGTCATGGAAACATGAAGATGTACCCATCGGATTCTACCAGCCTATTACGAACACTATTCACGAGTTCTCCAGTGTCCCAACCAGCCTTTGCATGTGTCCTAGTATTAGTGGACGCTGGAAGGTTACATTTTCCGGGAAATTTAACTTATAATAAAGTAGCAGTAACTCCCTCAGGCCGCCGCAGTGGTAGCCGCATGGTAGTGCGTAAAAGAGATTTCTGAAGGCATCCTACGCAGTTTGCAGTAGATGCCTCATTCGACGGAAAGACCTCCTAGAAGCAAACGCCAAGTAACTGATTTGGGTTGAAGTACTAGCAGAAAGTGGCAAGACTTGAGAGAAATAAGAGAGGAGGACGGGAAACGTTTGCGGGGGCTGGCGTTTAGATTCTGGGCAAGCTCCTTCCGTCGTGACATCTCTCTTAATGCGAATGAATGCAAAGAAACAGAGCGCCTGAAGTAGGAAAATTTAGTCTCGAGGCCGTGGGAGTGGGGTAGATGTTTAGTAAGGGAACTTCTCTCAATGTATTTCGTGCCTTCTTACTGCCGCCTTCTTTTAACTTGAAGAAACTGCTATCTACCACCCCGCTGGGTTTGCCACATACACGCAGAAGACCAAGTACGATCATCGCGTCAAGTGCATCGACGCAAGGGGGCGTTGTTATTAAGTACCAACGGCTAATTAAACATATATATACAGATGGTTACAATAATGCTTTACGATCTACAAGTATAGAACAAAAGAAAGAATATGTATAAAAGAAAGAAAATGAAAAGCAAAACACATATCGTGCTATTGGTACTAAGCAATGTATAGAACCTAGGAAATCAAATGGCAAATTTTTGTTAATTTCATCAACTTTATTTTAGAAATTGTATTTGAGCATGACTATGAGGTTTTCCTTGGCTTACAACCATACGGGTCCAGAGGTAGCAGAAACGACGATCTCTGCCATTTTAGCTTGGTTGCATCCTGTTGATACGTTCCACCGAATAAACATACGTGCGCAAGCCAGCCCTCTCTTTTTCCGTCATTCTCCTTTTCGTTCCAACCGAGCGGCTACTTAAATAAATGCTTTGCACTTTAAGCTCTCATCCAGCGCCGACCCTGCTTAGAGGGAGTCAGGGGCGCACGGCAAACGTAGCGGGGCCTTTTTCCCACTTCAGCCAAGAAAAGGAACGTCCACGGTGTGTCAGCAGCATCACCGAAGAGCAGGCAAATGGAATGGCATCGTAGCACCCGACTCTATGCTTCAGAGCTTCGGAGCTCTGACGGCAGCAGGAAACGGATCCGACGATGGGAGCGCCCATCGTAAGAAAAAGACAGAAACGAAGGGAACGAAACATACATAAACAGAAACACGCAGGCGGGGAGAAAGAGGAAACGCAGTCATAGGAAACGACAAAAAAGAAAAAGAGAGTGACGAGGACGGAACAGGCGAAGAGAGACGGGGAGTTGGCCAGGAGATAAAGCGGTAGCTGCAAGCGATGCCGTGAGCAAATAAAATGAAAAGTCTGACTAGAAATGAAGGGAATGCACCACCTACGCCACGCATCTCGGACCCAATCTCATCTGGATTCCAGCCAGTTCTGCCAGGCAGGGCAAAGCCATCACAGCAGGTGGCCATTTCTTTCAGCACATGCGTACAGAATAGATTCTGGAATACATGATATGCGCTGATACCTTGCATTTATATTTGATTCCTAGCTAACAATCAATAGTACAGAAGATAGGCTCGGAGCAGAGTAATAATTAGTCATTTCAATGCTTAAATGATCTGTGAAGTGCTTGTCTGTAATGTGCTCCTTCTGGTGTCGGGTAATATATTTTTAAAAAGTAAACATAAGTAAAGTCATTTTTTATACCTGCACGGTGCCTAAATGCTATCGGTATTTGAAATAACTATTAACGGGAAATTTTAAACGTTAAACTAAAACTTTAGCATGAGTTCATTTTTGAGATTAACTTAGCGGAAAATCAGTGAAACAAGTTCCAGACATCTTAGCACGTAAATGAATTTTCGCGACCCCCGAGGCCGTTCTCATTACAGAGTGAAGCATTCCTGTGACATCTCTTTGAACGCTGCTTTCATATACCGCTTAGGAGTCAAAATATGCCTTTATGCATCCCTTACTATACTGACCTTATGGATATTCGACAGCGCCCGGAAAAAGCTACGTACCACCCTGGTAAACCAAATTTTAATTGTTCCTGATTAATAAGTAAAGGTAATGAGAATTCCATAACAGTAATTACATTTTATTTAGATAGATATGCTATGGCACTCTTAGTTATTATGTCGTCTTCACTGCTAGCAACATTGCTGTCTAGAATTTGCATTTGTTAATGAAACTTTGAAAAGTTAGCGTTTGTTATACATACATTAGCTCTACTGTCGCTTTGATGACCAAGTAAGCAGAAGGTGGTAATCCTAAAGGAAAAAAGTCGAGGAAAAGCCTGTATCTTAGGAGCGCCAATCTAAACTGCAGCAAAACAGCACACTTTTTTCTTACTTGATTTCAACTTCGACTTCTTAAGAAGCACATCGATTTAGCTAACGAAATGAAAATTTTCGTTGCTAGCACAGAGACAACATAAGTACGTGTTATGGTTCACGGTAAGAAAGGGTCAGGGGTTGTCCCTCGCAGACAATATCTTTTTAATGTAGTGGAATAGGCGGCCCTTTTCATGAACTGTCTGTTTTCGATGAAAACATTGCATGCTATCAGACTATAATTATAGTCGTTATCGGCCTGTACGTAACTTAATTCTAGTACAAAAAATATGCAAAACAGCATTTCTGTAATACGCTCGAGCTGCGACCTACTAGTTTTTCTCTAGGGCATTTTTCGGTGAGTTTTTATGATAAAATAACCTATCTGGTAGAACAAAGAACGCTTTTATCACAAATACGGCAATCCAAATCATTAGTTTAAAGTTTGTTGCAATTAATAAATAATGTAATCATGCTCGCGTTGCACAAGTTCTGCGAACCGATGCGCACGTATCTAAATGGAAATCAACTACCTTTAGGTAAATGCTGCTTAACGAGCCGACGCATATCGTAGCTGAGGGAGAATTAGTTGGCAAGCTGGCGTAGGATTTGACTGGGTTATGTTTTTGCTAAATTAAGTTCCTCTCAGGGTATATTTTTATTTAAGAATTATTGTTAAAATATTATATTCTACTGACATTATATCAAAGAAGCGTCCCTTGTAGACACATTTTATTCGCTAGCTTGAGGTATATTTTCACAAAAAGTTTCTATTTCCCAAAATAATATAAATAGACAAGTAAATGATAAGTCGAAACTGTCCACACTTGCCAATATACAGTATACTCAAATATGCACTTCTGATTATAATGAAACACTTATTAACTTACAGCTAAGAAAAAAGAGAGCGCATTTGATCTTTCACAAAAACAGTTCAATAGGATTGCTAAAATAGTGCTACAAAATCTGTCGTTAGTTTATGAAAGGACAGCCATTAAATGTCAGTAATTTCCTAAGAAGAGCTAAGTCTTGCATCCTGCATTGTTTTTCTAATCGCTCTGAATGCAGTGCAATACACCGAAGTAAACACATCAACTACTCACTGTAAAGTGTCTATCTGTGCGTTCTCAGAACTGTTTCAGTTTGCTAATAGCTCAGGCTAGCCTCTTAATTAGAATTAATTTCATAAAATAAAACTGTTGAGTATGTGGTAACGCACCTCGTCCAACCATGTGCTTAACTCGTTCCGGACAAAGGCTCCAGCGTTGTAATATAATGAAGCTTACTTCTTTCGGTAGAAACGGCAAATAGCAGGATCGCAAAAACTCCACAATAGTCAAATGAAAAATATAAGTAGCAAACGAGAATCATCGATGGAACTTGGATGAAGTTGCAAAAATACTTTGCTTTATAACAAAAAATAAATGTACCTGTATCAACAATATGTAGAGCTCATTTAGTTAGCGAGAATGATTGACGCATTGTAATTTTAGGTACTGTGTTTCGTAAGCCAGCCTGACGAAAAATACCGCATCTGGCCGCGTTTGCGCCAGTCTGAACAAACGGGGCTAACAACCAGGTGTTGTTCAGGGTTCGCGGTCTTCAATACCTTTTTCATTTGAGCAAATCATTTGAATCTACTACTATGCCACAATCGCCACACTATATATGCTAGCAGTCGGAAAGAATAAAAGTAGCCGAAATCGTCCGATAAGTATAATCTCTGCACTTCTGATTGATGCTAGTAAATAGATGGTGTGCTTTTTGTTGCTCTTATAGGCACACATAGGGTTGTCGTCTGATCTCTGTAGTTTGGTTTAACGAAGCCCGCGCGTCATAGGATTCTAATTCGAAACTATCTGTGGTGACCTCTGTTTGTTTTGTAGTAGCTTCTTCTACACGGGTCAGCATAAAACTGATCAGTGGCAACCTACACAGTTGGGGAATGTGTAGAAGAACACTACAGCTCAAATAGTGCTAAACTAAGCAGCACCGATTAACGAAGTTAAATAGGAACATTTTTAATATCGGTTTAATAATCTAATACTATACTCAGATTTAACATGAACGTAAAGTATGCGTAGGAGGAAACTCCCTTTGCGTGTTGACCATTTTCTTTTTAGAGTAAGTCAATACTATCTCGAGAAGAGACTCTGTTTCATCAAATAACTAGACTTATTTCGAGCCGCGTACGTTCTGTATTCTACGACATGGTTGGTCTCGGATGGGCTGTTTTAGACACAATAATAGTAAATAGTATTCGTGGCTGTGACGACGGACAGCGACAACTCAGTTTATTAAACGGCAGAAGGATTGACTGACCGGATGAACGCTAATGGAGGGATGACACATATATGTAGGGACTGAGCAAGAGACGGAACAGCCGGTCTGAGCTGCATCTGCCACAGAGAAGGCACAGTTATCCTTAACTTAAACAGAGGAGACAGAACAACGCTGGCGAAGATCAGAGGCCGAAAATGGACTCAGAGGTAGTTGGAGAAAGGGAACTCCGAATACTAAGGGACTTCTATAGCAACGAGTTTGGATACCGAAGAGGCGTGGATGAGGGAGTAGGATAAAATTGAAGGAAATGTGTCAGTGTCTTCGTTTTTGTGCCCGTTAACTCCCTCCTTTCGTCTTTTTCGTCGTGTACAATTCCTCTCTTTTTCCAACACTCGTAGTGCTATAGAAAGCACTAGCTGTGACAGTACCAAATGGCAACAGCTACTGTGCCGGCAGCAAAGCTCCTCAACGTGCCTGCTGCTCTCGGCCAGTTACGCCTTCCTCTAAATTTGTAACGTTGTATACTACTCGTTTCAACTGATGCTGACCCTCAACCATACTCGTCGATTAGATGGTACATTTTAACACTTCATTCAGTAGGTCAATGGAAAGGGAACATGCATCCTTACCATTTAGCCATTCGACTTTGGCCTTATGCAATAAGCGTCTCTTGTACCTCTCCGGCGGAACGCTATACGCCGTACATCGACTGTCATGATCTTATCTTCTCCCTTGCCTTCGCTCCTTTTTCTCCTCCTGGTGCTTCTGTTCTTTTTCCTTATCCTGTGGCCCTTTCTGGTTCGGCTAAAGTGCTACTCCTCTTCGCCCAGTTCCAGCCGCCTCTTTTTCTCAGGACTGTATCGCACACTGCGGGTTTCGATTACACGCACCGCTGAAGCGCTTCGTCTTTGCTCTTTCTGGGTTCCGTTAAGGTCTGCTCTTCGCTTTTTCGTTGCCATCGATGGCTGAACAGAGGGACAGCCATCGCCCAACGTCAACCTCTTCGAATCCCTTCCGTATCCAGTGGATTGTCTTCCGTCGGACGTCAAACGCTCACCGTTATTGCGACAAGTAGCAGGCTTTCCATAAAGTCAGGAAATTCACATCTAACAAGTTGGCATACATATAATCCACTACACATTGCATTTTAGTTTCCCTCTTCCAGTACTCATTTAATATACAAGAGGTAATATCTACGTCAATTGTCTATAATTACGTTTTTTGCCAAAAACTTGTTTACCATGATATTCCGTGTACCATTTTCATAAAAAATATGATTCAAAGATTACCAATACGAAATTTTCAGTTAGTTAATCTTCATCACAAAACGGAACGTTTGCATAATACAGTATCTCATTTTCATATCTTTAATTAGAGTTTATTTAGTTGGTCTCCAGCTACAGCAGATATTATCTGTGTGGGCTCATTCTCTGACTGGTGTTTTCTGTTACGTCTGCAGAGTGTTCTTTGTCCTTTATCCACCTGCGTCACTTCGGGTCCTCTCTTGTATCCTGCCGAGTTTCTATCTCATATGCTATTAGCAGTCATGGTATACTGTACTACTCATGGGAGGCCTGTTACAGAAAGGGCATGCTTGTCAGTACAGCGAGCTTTGCTTGACAACGTTGGGATTCATTGTTTTCTTCTCAAAGACTCCCAACGGGCTCTTTGAATCCCACTTTTTTCAGACCTCCCAGATTGCTTGGACCTTTTTCTCTTCGCTGCCCCACTAACTTTGTCAATTGGTTGAGAAAAAAGCTTAATATAGGCGTTTGAAGACTCACTTTTCTCGAACAACATTTAGTGCTATTTCTCTCAATATTTTTTAGGCTGGGAATGATATTGGTCCTAAACGTGTATTGGTTTTAGCAAGATCTTAAACGAGGCAGTTCAAAAAATATACACGTGTGGGTTAAAATCTACAATATCTGCATTTCATATACTACAAACTGATTCGTGGTCGGTTAAGTCTTATCGCATAACAAAGGCGCGAGAATAGTATTAATAATAATTCGACCTTTATTTACTTTCTATGCCCGCGCGAATTTCAATTCTATAGCATATATCCATGGTAGCTATAGCTACCGTGAAATTGTGACTTATCTTAGTTACAATAGCATAATTATTGCTTTTTTGGTAAGCATTTTAAGTCAGATTTTTCGACGGCTGATATTCGATTAACAAGCTAGTTGAAGATACGTTAAGGGCTATAGTGGTGACATCCTGCTTGCAGTTCTGAGTTGAATTACTTACCAACCTAACAATAAGAGTATGTTCAGTAGTTTAATCAAAGGAGGCAATCCATTAAGTATACGTGTCTAGGAAATACTTGCAGACTGAGAACACTGTCCAGACATGGACTGTATATATCTAGAAACCTGTTTTATGTGCGGGCTACCTGTACCTTTCGTCGTTTTCTAAGAAGGATCTCATTAATCACGTGCCAGTCCAGGGAAACTTTCAACTAAGGTATTATATGATTCACAATACAATTCACCCCAGAATAACCATTCTCGTACGAAACTCTATTTTGTAACGTTTGCTACAGGCTACGTGAGTCTACAATTTGTATTTCTAATGCAAGAGCAGTTGCAAGGGCTAGTTACAAGATTCCCAGGCTCGTATTGGTATATAAAGGATGTTCGATTAATCATCAAAAGTTATTTTGTTTGGGTAAAAGTAAATTTTCTTTAGCTAATACATTTGGGTTCTGATGGTTTCCTTTACATTTTTCAACATCGATCTCTGAGGTATCTCTAAGATATCAATTGTTTCAGGATTTTTTTTTTTACTTCATGTAGTGGCTTAAATATTTTTTTATCGAATATTTTCAATAGAGGGTACAGGGAGCTAAATCAGGTGAATAAGGTTCCAAGACACAGCAAAAACTAAAGGATTCTACAAAATAATTATTCCAAAAAGGGAAGGGTCTTAATGCGGTAGGCGACTCAGAAATTATTCGTCCAAAAATATAGCCTCTTGGACGAATTGCACTAAACAATAGTTTGGAAACTTTTTTGGAAATACTTTTCGGTGTCTATAGAATTATATAAGAAAAATAGATGGTTTAGGATCTACGCGTTATTTCATATTTTTCAAAGGCTAATGTGTAGACCCCATTTAACGCTAGATGACGTTATTTGTAAATGGCAGTCTCAGTAATGCGAACATTTTCTAAGTGCAGTATCCACCATATTCCCATGCCCATTTACCTATGGCCCCACACCTTGTTTCATGGTACCATACTAATCAGAATTATGATGGTTATTTATTCAAAGAATAAGCACTTTTTGCATTTTGCTTAAGTGATTCTTATTTTTATTTTGATTTCATAGTTTTTGCTCAGACGGAGTCCGCCCAGAGAGCTGTGGAAATTCCAATCAAGGCAAACGGCTCTCTTCCTCGGCCTACTAAGACCTGGTACAGCCATGCACTCGATTTCAGTTGAGCCTTGGTCGAGCCTTTTGGGTGCTAACTCTTGTAACATTGCTATTGGCTAACGCTCCAGCTTGTAATATTGCATAGGGTTATATTAGTTGTTTTCTCTACTTCATTCTGGATCTTGGCCGTGATCACTAACAGTAGGCCGTCTGCATAAGTTATGGTATTAACTCTTTATGTTAGAGATGATATGAACATTTTATAAGCATGGTACTGAAAGCCATTTTCTGTTTAAGTTTAGAATATATACACCTCGAAAGAGAAGATATGGGTTTATATTTTCGACGGGTCCTCCTTTGCCTTCAGCATGACCAAAGTCATCAAAGTGAAGGCAATTCTTACACTTAGAAGAATAGAAAATAGAAACCCGTGGTCTTCGACGTACTTTCCCATTCTTTATAGGCGCGTTCCAGTACTACTTCTTTCGGTGGGTGTCGATCGACCTTCCCAAAACCCAAGCAAATTTTGCAAGCGCTCCATTTTCCTCTATTTCCAGTCAGTCTCTTCATGATGAGGGTTTCAAGGATCTTATTCACAGTATTGAAAAGGCAAGGTGGAGTGTACGAACTCGGTTGTTCAACAGACCTACCACGTAGTACTAGCCTATTTATCTCCATTCTTTTGAGAAGTGACGTTCCAGTAAATGTTTTATGGCCGTTTGTTTGAAAATTTCTGGGTATTTGGTTTGTAAGTGCTTTACAGTCTCAAGTGGTATTCTATCTGGCCTTACTGCTTTTTCCACTTCTATTCCCTCACCCGCTTCCACGACCTGTTTTCGGGTCAACTCAATATTATCTTGGACCTCAATCAGTTTTCCTTCATTTTGTGTTCGATGCACCGGAAAAAAATTTCGACTGTCTCTTGATCAAGCGATTACATAGTTTTCCGTATCTCTATCGTAGCTTTTCTCCGTAAATTGTCCTTCGCTTCTCTGATAGGCCCTTGGCAATTTTGACCCTTGCTATATTTATTCTTTTTGTCTAGATTGACGCTGGTTTATTGGACTTCTCTGAAGTGCTGCATAAAAACCCTTCCTTTAGCTATGGCGTCAACTTAACTTGCTTTGCTACGTGCTTTTTTGATTCACTTCCTCCGTCCGGCTGTATTTTTCTTAGCGACCAGCCGCTAAAGTTTTCTTAGCTTTGCAGGCTCACTTACATCACGTAATCATATTCTAAGACGCTTCGTAATGTACCATCGCCCTAAAAAATGTCCTTTAACTGTTCATTGTGGGTTGCTGGGCCGTTAATTCCTTGGGATTCTTCTTGAAACATACAGGGTATTTATTCGGTAAAGGTTTTGTTTTGATTCATTTTTTATAGATCAGGGTCCTATAATTGCTAGGAAGACCCCGCTCGTCTATACCATGTCAGTCCCTAATTTTCTTTACTAGAACGATTTCGGACGTCAGCTCTACGCAGGTCTTTTGTCTCTTTCAGACAGGAAAGACAACGGGCCTATTTTACGCGAATGATAAGCTATTTGAGGGCCTTATTGTCAACCGATATAAGTGCATCATTGATTCACTACAAGCTTTTTCAGCGAACCCCTCGAGAAAAGCGCTCTGCAACTAGTGACAGCTGCGCAAAAATCTATAACGATCGCCGTTTTGTCACTTTGACCTAATCCTTTCCTCCTCTTTCTGGTGGTTAAAAAAACTTCAGATTTTTTTATCACCTGAGTTTTTATGCAGCAATTATACTATAGAATACCCGTCACAGAAATTCAAACGAAGCCTATACCTTTTCCGGCCCCTCGACCGGCGGCTCCCCATGCTTAAAACATAAGGTAAAACAAATAGGACATATACCTTGCAACATCTGTCGAGATTAATCGGAGATGGCTTTTGGGTCATAATTTTTATCATTGTTAGTTGGCCCGTATTTCCATTCAACTTTCCAGCTTTAACATGTTAATTCTATGTGTAGAGTAAAAATTCGTGCTTCGTATTCTACAGTCGAATATTTATAACAACATTTGCTATAAAACGTACCTTTAAAACGGTCGTGCATCCGTTGATTCTTCTTAAGATAGTTAAATCACACGGCAGTTCAGCCACCTCGCTTACGCGTCAGTAGCTTGAAGAGGTTTCATAGTTCTTTGTGCTAAAATGTTCGGATTTAAATTCGTACTAGCGCGGTCCAATCCCCTGTTCTTCCTGATTCCTGATTTAGGCACTTCTTTCGTTTTCTACTGAGATATTTCTGCTTTTTGAGATTAGTCTACCTCTCCGAGAAGTACCAGTTCGCTTCAAAATTGCCAGTTCCGGTTTCCATTTCTGAGACCCTAGTGATGACGACGAACTTAAAAACGCCCAGTTAGAACGCCGTCTTTGGATATGGCTGTAGCTACCTCTCGTGCTGACAGTCCCAAGTCATTGAAAGTTGAAGGACTTCGCCACCCTTCAACATTCTTTGGAGATTAAGACTAGCTTCGTCGAGTGTCTCTTCCCCGAGGATTTTCCTGTTGATCCCATCTACATGTATGCATTCTCCGGCCGCTTCAACTGAACCAATGATGTTATGTCTTCATTAGAATTTTCTGTTCTTTTCATGTTGTGAGACCTCAAAGGCAATGCCTCTGCAAAGTCTCTCTCAATCACCTTGTCACACCAGTTGCGAAATATTGCCACTTGTCATTCCTGCCTTGCCGCCGATTGCGCTTTTTATTTTTCGGCAGACAAGATAAGAAATGCCTCACTCATTTAAATTAAACTAAGAGCTTTTTACTTTCCGTTTAGTTGGAAGCCGCGCTGGTCCAAAACCACTGGTGGCAAAAAGCACAGGTGGTTCAGTGGCCCTTGTGTGCTAGTAAGATATCGTCTGCTAAAAGATAACGCAACAAGTGCTGAAAAAAGTCCGTATTCAAAGTAGGGCGGTCAGTGTGATTGTGGAAGTCAGTTTAATCAAATTGACTTTGTTGTGTGACCGTTTCTACTGTTCTGTAATCAAATCCTGTAATGGTAGCACTGGTTCCAACAGATCCAAGCCTTGTGCAGAAAAATTTATGATAAATTTTTTTGCAGATAACATTAATTTTCCCATTTCAGATATTTTATTTGAATAATCTGTTTATATTATCATGTTTTGAATTGAAAAATAATGCGGCAATACTAGGACTCCTGCATAGACTAGTAAACCCTTCGACGTAATCTACTCGGTTCCCCTTCGTTGCCCAGTTCAACTAAGCTTTTCAATTTTAAGGTCACAAGAATATCTTGTTCCAGTATCTTTAACACAATGCCACCTCGAAAAGATTAGTTATGCATCAGCTTACACACAGGCCGATATACAACTAAAAAAAACGGAAATTTCCTCACAAGCGCATAAGGTACAAACCCTTGTAGACAAGGATAGATTAAAGAGCAACGTTGAAACAAGATATTTTTAGATAAAACATTAACCAATGAGTGATGTTCATTCTCAACTAATAAAAAGCAGAGGACATCACCTAAATTACAACAACAAATTTTTTTTGTATTTGCAGTTGTTCTCTACGAATTTCACTCTTGTTCTAGCCATTTTATTCCATTCCGTCCCATCAGAAGTTTTGAGGTTGCGAAATTCGTTGAATCTATTTTGCAACTCTCTATATTAGCAAATGTATTGTGATGAATTTCATTATTTCAGCGGTCGAAAAAGGAGTGATGAGCTCCGTTTAATGTGGTGGGTGCAAAAGTGTAAGGTAAAGATCTTTGCCTTGCTTTTCAGATATATTCTATTGGACAGCCTCGCTAACTTGGGATAAGTGGGCCATATACAGATTCCTGTCGATAGTCCTGCTTTTTGAAAGTATTTTTTTTCTTTTCCAATCGACCTAAACGCAAATCGTAGTCTTGTGCAAGCTTCGCTTAAATCCAGACTTAGATGGGGCCACTTGTTCCTTTTCCGCTTTATATTGAAGTAGCGACATCGCTTACTTATATAAAAGTTAGCTGAAAACACTGAAACTATATATATATATATATATATATATATATAAACCACACCTTTTTTGCCCCGCCGATAC